>NW_028261385.1:1212307-1402307 GCF_051295495.1 Thamnophis sirtalis | reverse complement strand
GGATGGCGGAAGCCGGTTGTGTAGCAGGAACCAGCCAAGCGGGACTCCCGGCTTGGGCTTCCAAAGGCTGGGCATTCTCCGTCCCTCCCCAGGAAAAGGGGGCTCCACCAGCAGCAGCCTCTCTCCTCTGGGGTTGGCAGCTTTCACACAATCCCTCTTGAGCCTGGCACATCCCCAGCCAGCAAGCTCAATAGGAGGGGTTTTTTTGTGGGGGGGGGAAGGTCCCGAAAAGGAGCCGCTTCTGGCTGAGGGACGAAACCTGGCACAGTGGGACTCGCTTCCAGTCAGAGAGGCTGGGACTGGGATGCGAGTTCAGAAAAGACTGTTATGGGGAGAGGATGAGAGACCCGAGAGGGCAAAGGGCTGGCAGGTCATGAGAACCAGTTCTTGAGCTCCCGGCGGAGGGGTGGGGGGCTGCCCAGTGGCTGAGAGGAGGAGAGCCAGAGATGCCCGAAAGGCCGGTGGACACCAGGCAGAGGAAAAGCGGAACTCAGGACAGGGAGGACTTTCCCTCCGTGACCCGTCAAAACCGCAGTCAACTAAAGCGCGCCCGCCGAAAGCGCGTACATGATGTCATCAGCAGCGTGACAAATAAAATTAAAAATAAATTAAATTAAAATTAAAATTAAATTAAAGCAAGACGATTCACATAAAGGTAAAGGTTAGGTTTAGGGTTACGTTAAGCGTTAGGGTTAGGTTTAGGGTTAGGTTAAGGGTTAGCGTTAGGTTTAGCGTTAGGTTAAGGGTTAGGGTTAGGGTTAGGTTTAGGGTTAGGTTAAGGGTTAGGGTTAGGGTTAGGTTTAGGGTTAGGTTTGGGGGGGTTAGGGTAAGGTTTTCGCTTTAATTTTAAATTTACCGCTCACAGCGCGATGTTTTCGTCGCACTGTGATGACGTCAGGTACGCGCTTTCGTCGAGCGCGCTTTAGTCTACTGCGGTTTTGTGGTGGAACCCTTTCCCTCTACGGTCAGAGCTCTTCCGGGGTGGGGGGTTCCATCCCTGGAGGTCTTTGCAGACGAATTGGGCAGCTATTTCTCAGGAAGGATTGGACTGCAAGATAAATGAGGTCCTTCCAATTTTGGGCGGGCGAGAAATGCATAAATACATCTAAATACAACTTTGGAGATTCTTCAAAGAAAAAAGAAAAACCTAACGCATCTCCCCTCCCCCCACACACACAGCATGCAGCCTCACCCACTTGGCAACACTGCGCCCCCGCCGAAGTGCTTCCTTCCCTCAAGATGAAATATTTGCCTGCCACCTTGTGCAAAGGGCTCACTGCCCACCCTCCCCTTGTACCCAGCGGGTCTGGGTTTTCCCCAGATGGGCTGCAGGAGAGCCGAGCTGTGGCTGGCAGGGGGGGGCCCTCCCTCAGCAGCCTTCCTGTTGTTGTTTCCTCTCACATGTACACCTAAAGCAGTCAGAAAGGGGGTGCAGAGACCCCCCCCTTGCCCCCGCAGGCTCCCAAGAGGGGCAGGAACGCACCAATCTCCTGGCAGGAGGAGGCCCGGCTGAGGTTGGCCGTCAGGTTCGCCCTCTCCCTCTGCAGGAGAGCCAGGCTGCGGTTGGTTTGGCCCACCAGGAGCTCCTGGTGCTGCAGTTGCTGCTGAGTGCGGTTCCTGTCTGCCCAGATGCGCCAAAGGGCCACCAGAGTGGAGTTGAGCTCTGCCGCGTGGTCTCGGGACGCTTGCTGGAGCTGCCGGGAGGCCTGTGCGTCTGGAGAGAGGGGGCAGTTGGGGAGCCAGAGCATGGGGGGAGGGAGGGGACCCATCACTGGGCAGGTGAGGACACTGGCCTGTTCAGGAGATGCCAGTGCAAGGGGTGGGAGAAAGGAATCCGTGCCACCCCTTTCCCCCGAGGGAGCTGTAAGGGGAGGGTCAAGCTGGGGTCTCCAGGACTCACATTGCACCCCGAGGCTGATGGTGATGGAGAGAAGAAAGAGGCCGATGGCCAGCACTCCCAAGGCCGCCCACCTGGTCCGGGGACTCCACCCTGGAGAGAAACACACCGCTCAGGACATCCTGAGAATGGATTGGGGGGGGGGGCGGCGCCCATCCCTTTCATGCCCACCTGTGCTGCCCTGGTGCCCCGGGATCAGGGCACTTTGTGTCCTGGCAGCAGGCTGCTGTTTCCCAGGTTGGATGCCCTGGGCCACTGCAGGCCCATCCGCCGTCAGGAGGGTCTCCCAAGGAAGACTCTGGCCTGTGGAGAAGAGCAGGAGGTGCTTGGAGGGAGCCGGGCTGGGGGTGAAAAGTGCAAAAACAGGGGGCTGGGATGCCCCCTTAGAAGCCCTCCCCAAGTTAGGCACTGGGCACCAAGGAAGTCCCCAGGTGGGGGATGGGCTGTGTGGAGAAGGCCCCCTTGTTCTGCCTGCCTCTCCTGGGGAGGGAGAGAAAAGGCTCCGCCAGGTTCGCTGTGCTGTGTGTCCCCCCCCCCACAGACAGCACACAACCACTGAAAGGAAACCCCTTCAACGGGGCTGAGCACCCAGCGCAGCCCCAGGGCCAAGGGGCCAAGCGCACTGAGGAACCGGCACTCACCTTCAGCCCCCTGGCCAGTTCTGGGGGGCTCCTCTTGGGCCCCGGATCCCTGGAGGTTCTCATAGGTGAGCTGCTCCTCATCTGGTTCTGGAAGACAAGCAGGGGTTAGGGGGGGGAGGCATGGGGGGGAGCACTGGGAGAACCCATCTGGCTGGCTCCTACCTTCCCCACGGATTTTCTCCAGGGGCCTTCCTGCAAACTGCAGATCAGCATAGGTCACCCTCTCAAACATCAGTGGGGTGTGTGTGTGTGTGAGAGAGAGAGAGGGAGAGAGAGAGAGGAACTGCAGCTGAGTGGCTGAGGGCCAGGCAGGGGGGAGGCTTGGAAAGCAGAAGTTGAAGGTTGTGGGGAGCCCAAAGGGAAACGAGGGAGGGCAGAGGCTGCGGCTGCTGACACCCGGCCCTCATTCATTTCATTTCATTTTATTTTCATTTTATTTGTCTTGTATGCCGCCCACTGCCGGAGGACTCTGGGCGGCTCACAACAGACAAGGGAAAGGGGATAAATAGACAAGACAACCCTTTAAAAAAGGCGCAACATTTACAATTTCCGTGGGGCTGGATGTTTCACAAGCCCCCCCCCCCCGGCCTGCTGGAGCAGCCAGGACTTGGTGGCTTTACGGAAGGCCGGGAGGGTAATAAGGGTCCGGATTTCCACGGGGAGCTCGTTCCAGAGGGCTGGAGCTGCACCAGAGAAGGCTCTCCCCCGGGGAGTCGCCAGCCGACATTGGCTGGCAGATGGAATCCAGAGGAGACCTAACCTCTGAGGGAGGTAATCAGCAGGAGGCGGTCTCTCAGGTACCCAGGCCTGATGCCATGTAGGGCTTTATAGGTAGCGACCAGCACCTTGAAGCGGATTCGGAGACTAATGGGTAGCCAGTGCAGCTCGCGGAGGATAGGTATGACGTGGGTGTACCTAGGTGCACCCACAATCACTCGCGCAGCTGCATTCTGGACTAGCTGAAGTCTTCGAACACTCTTCAAGGGCAGCCCCATGTAGAGCGCATTACAATAATCCAGTCTTGAGGTCACAAGGGCGTGAGTGACTGTCTGAAGAGCCTCCCAATCCAGGTAGGGTCGCAATTGGTGCACCAGGCGAACCTGGGCAAAGGTCCCCCTGGTCACAGCTGAGAGATGGTGTTCTAAAGTCAGCTGGGGATCCAGGAGGACTCCCAAATTGCGAACCCTCTCTGAGGGGCATATAATTTCACCCCCCAGCCTGAGAGATGGAATAGTTGGACAATCTTTGGGAGGGAACATCAGAAGCCACTCAGTCTTGTCTGGATTGAGTGCCAACTTGTTTGCTCCCATCCAGATCCTAACAGCCTCCAGGCACTGGCACATCACTTCTACTGCTTCGCTGAGTTGGCATGGGGCGGACAGATACAGCTGCGTATCATCCGCGTATTGGTGGTATTTAATCCCGTGCCGGCGTATGATCTCACCCAGTGGCTTCATGTAGATATTAAATAGGAGGGGGGACAGGACCGAACCCTGCGGCACCCCATAATTGAGGGGCCTCGGGGTCGACCTCTGCCCTCCGACCAACACCGACTGCGACCTGCCCGAGAGGTAGGAGAAGAACCACCGGAGGACGGTGCCTCCCACTCCCACCTCTCGCAACCGTCGCAGAAGAATACCATGGTCGATGGTATCGAAGGCCGCTGAGAGGTCAAGGAGCACAAGGATAGAGGGGTGATAGAGGGGATCTCTGGCTCGCCAGAGATTATTGATCAGCGCGACCAAAGCAGTTTCCATGCTGTAACCAGGCCTGAAACCCGACTGATAGGAATCTAGATAATCGGTTTCATCCAAGGACCGTCGGAGTTGAGAGGCCACCATTTTCTCAACAACCTTCCCAACAAAGGGAAGGTTGGAGACTGGACGATAGTTGCTCAAAATGGCTGGGTCCAGAGACGGTTTCTTCAGGAGGGGTCTCACCACCGCATCCTTTAGGAGGGGCGGGAAGATTCCGTCCTGGAGAGAGGTGTTAACTATCGTCTGGATCCAGCCGCGTGTCACCTCTCTGCTGGTCGAGACCAGCCAGGAGGGGCACGGGTCCAGTATACAAGTGGGGGCACTCACCGCTCCCATGGCCTTGTCCGCTCCCATGGCCTTCTCCACTTCCTCAGGAGAAGCAAGACTCATATCCGCTCCCACAGCCTCCGCACCATCCAGCAGGCAATTTTTGTCACTCATTCCGGGACGGGAGGTAGGCCTGGGCCCCCTACCACTTCTGCAGTAGCACTCAGTGGAGGAGGCACCAGGCTGTACTCTCAGTCCTCTCACACAAACACAGCCACTCATCCATGCATTCCCCACATAGGTCAATTAAAACACAAAAAATACAACAATAATAAAGTTAAAAAAGTGGGTACAGTCATCAGTCAGGCATACCATTCACACCGCATTCCTAAAAATTTATGGCGCACTGCGCAAGTATAGATTAATAACTGTGCAGATAGTTCTTAAAATTTGAGATAGCTGAACGCCAACGGTGGTAGGCAGGTGGTAGGCAGGTGGTATACCTAGTTCTTGGAAAGGTATAACAAAGGGTCAGAGTCTAAAGTCCGGGGTGGCCGAGGTGGGTCATGAGAGAGGGGGGGTACATTCAGAAGTGTGAAGTGTGGAGCACAACTTGGGTGGAGTAAAGTGTTGCTCAGATGCTCCGGGGTCCCCTTCTGGGCATTCACTCACACACTCAAAGCCTCAGAGAAGGGCCAGATAAATAAGAGCAAAATTCATTCTCTCTCTCTCTCTCTCTCTCTCTCTCTCTCTCTCTCTCTCTCTCTCTCTCTCTCTCTCTCTCTCTCTCTCTCTCTCTCTCTCTCTCTCTCTCTCTCTCTCTCTCTCTCTCTCTCTCTCTCTCTCTCTCTCTCTCACACACACACACACACACACACACACACACACTCACACCCTTTTAAACTAGCAATAGCAGTTAGCAACAGCAGTTAGACATATACCGCTTCATAGGGCTTTCAGCCCTCCCTAAGCGGTTTACAGAGTCAGCATATTGCCCCCAACAGTCTGGGTCCTCATTTCACCCACCTCGGAAGGATGGAAGGCTGAGTCAACCTTGAGCCGGTGAGATTAGAACCGCTGAACTGCAGATAACAGTCAGCTGAAGTGGCCTGCAGTACTGCACCCTAACCACTGCGCCACCTCGGCTCTTAAGGCTAGCAGGCTTTAGCCAGACAGAGAAACAGCCAAATCTGGATCCAAAGAATGGGGAGGGGGATGCAGGACCTCTTTCATCCCCCCCAAATGTTATACTCTATTAATATTGCACTATGCCGTAGAATTCAATATAGTTACTGCCCTGTGACAGAAGCTGTTTTTCAGCCTATTTCTTCTTGTTTTTATTATCCTGTACTGTCTGCCAGATGGTAATAGTTCAAAAAAAAAAGAATGCTCAGGATGAGATGGATTTTTAAGGATGTTAACTTCATTGAGGCAGTGGGAGCTATCAAGCTCTTCCAAGGAGGGGAGAGGGCAACCCGTGATCCTCTGGGCAATGACGTTGACCCTCTGGGGCGCTGTCCTATCTGCCACTGTGCAATTGGCAAACCGGACACAGGTGCAGTAAGTTAAAATACTCTCTATGGTGCAGTGGTGGAAGGTCACCAGCAGTTTTTCACTCAGTTGTTGTTTCCTGAGAAGTCTCAGGTCAAGCTGAAGGATCAGATGATGGAATGTAGGTCCAGATGAGGCCCTGGGGATCAGAGGAAGGGTCACACGTGGAGAAAGGACCCAGGTGTGGATGGGATGGACATGAGAGTGAGGAATATGAATGCTGGTGAAACATTTTCTCTTGTCTTCATTTCTTTGCAATTAAGAGATTTGATCTTTTCCGGTCTCTCACTGCAGAGGGAGTGGGGGGTGTTGCTGCTTCAGACAAAAGTTTTAAACCGCTTTTACTTTTCTCTGCGGAAGGAGGGGGGTCTCGGGGAAGTTCCCTCAGATAAAAAAACTTTGTTCTTTTATTCTGCTCTGCAATAGTAAGAGTGAGGGGCTGCACATTAACAACGAGACAGAAGTTAGCTCCTTAAAGCCGCTAGCCAGGATTATTAGGAACAAGAATAGCTGCTTAAATTCACAACTTCTGGAGGCAACTTCTGTTCCACTGATTAATTGTTCTAACTGTCAGGAAATTTCTCCTCAGTTCTAAGTTGCTTTTTCTCCTTGATTAGTTTCCACCCATTGCTTCTGGTTCTATACGCAGGTGCCTTGGAGAATAGCTTGACTCCCTCTTCTTGCCCCAACACTGGAAGCCTTTAAGAAGATGTTGGATAGCCATTTGTCTGAAACGGTATAGGGTTTCCTGCCTAGGCAGGGGGTTGGACTAGAAGACCTCCAAGGTCCCTTCCAGCTCTGCTATTGTATTGTATTGTATTGTAATTATTGTTAAGAGTAGAAGGACCTTAGATGACGGTCAAAGGTTTGGCACTGGGCAATGTAATACATGCGATGACACATGTGCAGATCTGTACATTTGGGGAAACAAAACAACCATTTCACAAACAAATGGCTCGACATAGCAGAACAAATGAACATAAACAGAGGGATAGAATCAAGATCACGTGAAGGGTTAATACCACTTTATAAGGCCTTGGGAAGGCCACACTTGGAATATTTGCATTCAGTTTTGGTCTCCACGATGTAGAAAAGATGTGGAGACTCTAGAAAGAGTGCAGAGAAGAGCAACAAAGAGGATTAGGGGAACAGAGGCTAAAAGATATGAAGAACGGTTGCAGGAACTGGGTAGGTCTAGTTTGGTGAAAAGAAGGACTAGGGGAGACATGATAGCAGTGTTCCAATATCTCAGGGGCTGCCACAAAGAAGAGGGAGTCAAACTATTCTCCAAGGCACCTGAGGGTAGGACAAGAAGCAATGGGTGGAAACTAATCATGGAGAGAAGAAACTTAGAACTGAGGAGAAATTTCCTGACAGATCCAGGAGGGCTCCTTGGTTCACCGAGGAACTCCGGGAGATGAAGCGCCAAAAGAGATGCCTGGAGCGACGTTGGAGGACCAGTAACTCTGAATCTGACCGAGCACTGATGAGAGCCTACATCAGGACCTATCTCGTGGCGATACGGGCGGCAAAATGTGCGCATTTTTCCACTCTTATTGCTTCCGCAGAATCTCGCCCAGCTGCCCTGTTTAGGATTACTCGCTCCCTTCTGAAGAGGAGGGATGCGGAGGAACTCTTGCAGGGAAGAGCTGAGGAATTTGTCCAGTTTCTGTCGGATAAAGTTGCCCAGATTCGGACGGACCTGGACTCCACTTGGGCAGTTCCTGCTGAGATGCCGGGGGTGGGCCTTGAACGGATTCCTTGGTAACAGGTTCCAACCTGTTACTCCTGAGGAAGTGGACAAGGCCATGGGAGTGGTAAATGCCTCCACCTGCTTATTGGGCCCATGTCCCTCCTGGCTGGTTTCGGCCTGCAAGGAGGTTACACGAGGCTGGTTCCTGAGAATCATTAACACCTCTCTACAGGAGGGATCTTTCCCGCAGCCCCTAAAGGATGCGGTGGTGAGACCCCTCCTTAAGAAACCTTCTCTGGATCCAGCTATTCTTAACAACCATCGTCCAGTCTCCAACCTACCCTTTGTTGGGAAGGTTGTTGAGAAGGTGGTGGCCTTTCAACTCCGACGGTCCTTGGATGAAGCTGACTATCTCGATCCCTTCCAGTCCGGTTTCAGACCTGGTTACTCCACTGAAACTGCTTTGGTCGCGTTGACCGATGATCTCTGGCGGGCCCAGGATAGAGGATTGTCCTCTATCCTGGTGCTTCTTGACCTCTCAGCGGCCTTCGATACCATAGACCATGGTATCCTTCTGCAAAGACTGGGGGAGGTGGGAGTGGGAGGCCACTGTTTTACGGTGGTTCTCCTCTTACCTCTCTGACAGGTCGCAGTCGGTGTTGGTTGGTGGGCAGAGGTCGACCCCGAGGCCCCTCAAATATGGGGTGCCGCAGGGTTCGGTCCTGTCCCTCCTCCTATTTAATATCTACATGAAGCCACTGGGTGAGATCATTCGCCGGCACGGGATCAAGTACCACCAATACGTGGACGATACTCAACTGTATCTGTCTGCCCCGTGCCAACTCAGCGAAGCAGTGGAAGTGATGTGCCAGTGTCTGGAGGCTGTTAGGGTCTGGATAGGAGTGAACAAGTTAGCACTCAATCCAGACAAGACTGAGTGGCTTTTGATGTTTCCTACCAAGGATAGTCTGGATTTTCCATCTATTAGCCTGCGGGGTGAAAGTTTACACCCCTCAGAGAGGGCCCGCAACTCCTGGTTCCGCAGCTGACTTTAGAACATCATTTGTCGGCTGTGACCAGGGGGGGCCTTTGCCTGGTGCACCAGTTGCGACCCTATCTGGACTGGGAGGCACTTAAAATGGTCACTACCTGACTGTCGGAACTGAAGGGGCTTATTGGAGCCTGGAAGAATTGTCTGGGACCATTTTGGCTACTGGGGCGGCAGCTATCGGTGTCTGTCTTGTGGGGACCCGGCCCCCCTGGACTGTCTGACGCCTCCAACCGCTGTCTGTGCTGCTGCAGGGTTAGGCTAGGGACAGGGTAGGGTTAGATTAGGATTATTAGGGTGGGGTTAGTTTAGTTTAAGGTTAAGATTAAGGTTAGTCTTAGGGTGAGGGCAGGGGTGGGGTTGCTAGCCTGGCGGCCTACCGGTTGGCTGCCACCACTGGGAGTGTCACGGTACAGCTGGGAGCGGGGTTTATTCCTCCCCCCTTTTACCGTGGGGTTTCCCCGGCTCCCATTTGTTCTTTTATTTCCGAGGAAGGGGCGTTGTCGGCCTGTCATTGCCTATGGCTGGCCCCGCGACTTTCGCTGTTATCCGCCACCTACGGCCTGCTTGCCTCCCAGACATCTTCTGGCCTTGCTCTCCGGACCATCGTGGGGGAGCGAATTATACCCCCACTGACTTTTTGCAGAGAGAGAGGATGTTGGTCGAGAAGGTCGTGTTTGGAAAGTGTGGCTCTCCCTTCAATTGTTACCATCATATCTCTCTCCCATCATTCTGGACCTTGGGTCGCCGTGGTGGAGGACTTGGTCATTAATCCCTCCATGACTATTTCGGACTATTTTGCAATTTGGGAGTCCTCCTGGACCCACAGCTGACCTTAGAACATCATTTGTCAGCTGTGACCAGGGGGGGCATTTGCCCAGGTTCGCCTGGTGCACCAATTGCGTCCGTACCTGAACCGGGAGGCACTCGCAACAGTCACTCATGCCCTTGTGACCTCAAGACTGGACTACTGCAATGCGCTCTACATGGGGCAGCCCTTGAAGAGCATTCGGAGACTTCAGCTCGTCCAGAATGCAGCCGCGCGAGCGATTGTGGGTGCACCACGGTTCACCCATGTTACACCTATCCTCCGCGAGCTGCACTGGCTACCGATTGGTCTCCGGATACGCTTCAAGGAGCTAGTCGTCACTTATAAAGCCCTTCATGGTATTGGACCTGGGTACTTGAGAGACCGCCTGCTGCCAATCACCTCCACTAGACCGATTAGATCCCACAGATTAGGCCTCCTCCGAATTCCATCAGCCGGCCAGTGCCGATTGGCGACCACCCGGAGGAGAGCCTTCTCTGTGGCTGCTCCGACCCTCTGGAACGAACTCCCCGTGGAGATTCGAACCCTCACCACCCTCCAGGCCTTCCGCAAAGCCCTTAAAACCTGGCTATTCCGACAG
This sequence comes from Thamnophis sirtalis, assembly GCF_051295495.1. Taxonomy (NCBI): domain Eukaryota; kingdom Metazoa; phylum Chordata; class Lepidosauria; order Squamata; family Natricidae; genus Thamnophis; species Thamnophis sirtalis. Next base: position 1,392,044 of record NW_028261385.1, on the reverse strand, counting down.
GCCTGGGGCTAAAAAGCTTCTACCCCTTCTCGAATGGTATCACTGTTGTGTGTTTTAAATTATGTATTCTTGCGTGTTGTTTTAATTTTTGTCTGTATCCCCCTCCCTTGGTTGAGTTGTGAGCCGCCCTGAGTCCCTTTCGGGGGAAAAGGGCAGCATATAAATAAAATAAACATTAAATAAAATAAACATAAGCAAAGCGGCATTCCAATTCTGGTCATTGTCTTCCTATCTGGTCTGGTCAGTGGTTGCGGCTTCCAAGTTTCAGGTGTGACCTGTAGGTGAGTAGGAGGTGTGTTTCTTCTCCTCATCTCAGTTGGCCTTCAGTGACGTAACCCCGGCTGTCCAACTGTGGCAACTTTAAGACCAGCCTCCAGGCTTTCCGCAAAGCCACAAAGACCTGGTTGTTCCGGCCGGCCTGGGGCTGATGAATTTCCAGCCCCACTTGAAATGTTATGACGTTGTTTTTACTCTGTCTGTCTTTTGTCCTATTTGTATCCCCTTCGCGCCCCCCCCCCCATTTTGGTTGTTAGCCTCCCCGAGTCCCTCGGGAGTGGGGCGGCATACAAATTAAATAAGCATTCCAAATAAACACTTCATCTCCCAGAATTCCCCTGCCAGCCATGCTGAGGCTTCCATGTCCAGCAGATAGCTTCATAGCCCTCCAGTCAGGAAAATCCCCCTGGCTTTGAGTTTGGATCTCCTTCAGCCTCTAGTTCAGGGATGTCCAACCTTGGCAACTTCAGTGGGCTTCAATTCCTTCAGCCAGCTGCCTGGGGGATTCTGGGAGATGAAGTCTTAAAGTTGCCAAGGTTGGAGACCCCTGAGCCCTGACTTAATTCTGTGACGCCCATCAGCTGCCTTCCTGTCTTCAGCTAAGTTCTCCGGCTACTACAAACCTGCTCTGAAGTTGAGATGAAGGTAGGTGGGAGGAAGCTGAGATGAGACGCACCCAGAAGTTACACCACACTCTGAGTGCTGGCGGACACCCAGTGCCAGTTCTGGCTCTTCAGGAGGTGCCTACTGGTTATGGTTGGCTAAGGATCAGCTCTGCCTTCCTTTGTTTGAGATTGAGATGAGAGATTGAGATGCTTTATTTGTATGCCGCCCTTTTCCCTGGGGGGACTCAGGGCGGCTCACAACTCAAGGGGAGGGAGGACAAACAAGTCACAAACATGAGAAAACAATACATCATTAAAAAACACAACAGTCATACAATTCGAGTGGAGTTAAAATCTTTAGCCCCAGGCCTGTCGGGACAGCCAGGACTTAAGGGCTACGTTAAGGTGACCAGACGTCCCGCTTTTGGCGGGACACCCCCGCTTTTTAATGCATTTTCCCGTGTCCCGCACGCTTTTTTAAAAAGCACGCTTTTTTTGGCGCTCGCAGCTCCCGCCCATCAGCTGCTAGCTCGCTGGGCTGGCTCATCGTTCTGTTCTATCTGCTACCTACAAATTTAAGCCAGCCCAGCCTGCCGCTCACTGATTTAATTGGCCAGGACTCCAGCCAATCAGTGAGCTGGCTGGGATGGAAAATTTTCCATCCCAACCAGCTCACTGATTGGCTGGACTCCTTAGCCTGAGGACGCCTGCGCGAGTCTCCATTTTCCTTTCGTCTTTTGGGGTTGCAGCTGCGCTTGTTGGTGAGTAATGATAATCTAATCTAATCAGAGAATTTTCCGCTTGCCGCGGCAGGAGGACAGGGTGGGGGCGCTGGCAGCCACCCAGCAGAAGTTCTCTGCTGGCGTCTGCCGTTGCCCCGACCTCTCCTCCTTCCGTGGAGTCCGTTCGTGAATCAATGTGATTCGCCGGGGAAGGAGGAGAGGTCGTGGCAGCGGCAGACGCCAGCAGAGAACGTCCTCTCGCTTCCGGGGCTCCCGCTGCTGTCCCGACCTCTCCTCCTTCCGTGGAGTCCGTTCGTGAATCAATGGGATTCTGTTAAGGTTACAATTGGATGTGTTGGACGAATCTTAAAAGATGAAACTTTTATTAAAACGTTTGACTTAACTAATAACGTCTTCCTTTTTCTTCTTCTTCTTAAATATGATTTATTTATTTATTTTTACTTCAGAAGTTTGATGACCGTTGTACAAACTAATCCAACCTAAATGTAGAGGAGGAGAAGTAGGGGGGGGGATTTAAAAAGAGCAGAGGAAAAGGAAAAGAAAGCATGAAGAAAACATAAAGAAAGGGATGGGAGGGAGGGAAGGAAGGAAGGCAGTTTATGTTGAAACAGAAAATATTATATACGGAAGAAAATGGAAATAACTTAGGAAGGAAGGAAGGAAGGAAGGAAGGAAGGAAGGAAGGAAGGAAGGAAGGAATTGCACTTAATATTGAAGGAAAAGAGAATGAAGGAAAAAATATTGGAAGGATTGAAAGAAGGAAGGAGGAACAAAGAATTACACTTAATATTGAAATGGAAAAGAAAATATAATGAATGAAAGAAGAAGTATAGGAAGGAAGGGAAGGAAGGAAGGAAGGAAGAAACAAAGACTGTTGAAACAGAAAAGATAATATAAGGAAGAAAATGGAAAGACGTATAGGAAGGAAGGAAGGAAAAAAGGAAGACAATGTTGAAATGGAAAAGAATATAAGGAAGAAAATGGAAAAAATTATAGGAAGAAATGTACTTAATATTGAAACAGACAAGGGACTGAAGGAAAAAATATTGGAAGGATTGAAAGAACAAGGTTTTCCTTGTATGGGATTGATAGTGTCATTCTTAAATTTATTCCCCAAAATTTTTCCCATTTGTCTAGTTCAATGTTATAGCCAAAGTTCTGTGCCCATTTTATCATTGGTTCTTTTACAGTTTCCAATTTCCTCTTCCATTTGATACTTCAAGAGGAATTTGTATATTTTCCCTATCATCTTTCTGTCCAGACTTTGAATAATTTTATTCAATTTGTGTGGTTCTGTTTCAATACCATATATTTTAGTGTCTTTATTGTATTTAGTTTTAATTTGGAGGTAGGTTAGCCAGTCACCTTTCATATTCTGATCTGCCAATTCTTCAATTGTTTTTAAATTTCCCTGTCTGTCAATTAGATCTCTGTATCTTAGAATTTTGTTCCAATCTGTCAAAATTTGGGTGTGTCGTTCTTTCTGTTGGTGATAGCCAATTTGGGGTTTTCACATAGTGGATTTTTTTGATTTTGAGCCATTGTTGCAGTAAAGTTCTAATTAAATGATTTTGAAAGTATTTGTGCGTTTTATGTTTGTCATTCATTCCATAAGAAATGATGCCAGCCTGCCTGCAGGTCATGGCCTTCTAAGATCAGAATTCTTTGATTCTTTAACTCAATCCAATCCTTCATCATTGTCATTGTTACTGCAGTTGCGTATATACTAGGCTCCCTGTGTGCTTCCATCCATCCCTACGAAGATCTGCTGACTCTGCCTGCCTGCTGGTAAGTGAGCTGGGTTTTTTCTTTTATTTTTTTAATGTATTTTAAAATAATATTTTATTTATTGTGCATATGATTTTTAAAAATAGTGTTATTCTGTGTTGATTCTTTTTTTAAATTGTCTTAGACTATTTAAAAAAAGATTCTATCCAAAATAAATTGAAACAAGCCATTTTTAAAATTTCTATGCACAATACTTTGAAATGGACTCAGGAGTCATGATTGACACTGAGTGAATTTGCACTTTTAATAATCAGGAAGATACAATGGCATTGAAAAAAGTGACTGATGACCATTTTTCACACTTAGCGACCGTTGCGACCATTTTTCACACTTAGTGACCGTTGCAGCATCCTCATGGTCACGTGATCAAAATTTTGTTTGGCAACAGATTCGTATTTATGCTGGTTTCAGTGTCCTGGGGTGACCTTTTGAAGGCTCTCCTCCGGGTAGTTGCCAGCCGACATTGGCCGGCTGATGGAATTCGGAGGAGGCCTAATCTATGGGATCGTATCGGCCTAGTGGAGGTAATTGGCCCACGCCTGGAGCGCCAGGCTGCTCCGTCAGCCGTGGCTTCTGCTCCAGAGAACCCGGAGGCTTCCAAAGGTTCCTTTGGATTGTTGGTTCTAGAGAGGGATGGAAAACAAATCCTTTGTGATGCAGCGTGGAATGCTCTCCGTGGCCAGTGCAGGAGGAGAGCCATTGTGGAGAAGGGAGGCTCCAAGGATCTCCAGCTCTGGCTTGCAAAGATGGCTCCTCCTCCCCCCAGCTGCGTCCTTCTCCCGCTGGACGGCTGCTTCGCCCTGTGCAGCACCATCACCGTGGCCCTGCTCCTCTTCCTCAGCAAGCGCAGCCCAGGAGGGCTCTTGGCCTGGCACAAGGCTCTTCCCCGGGGCTGGAAAAGAATTCGGCCTTTGGCCACGGAATCGGGAGCCCCCAGGGACCTGCCCTCCTGGAGGCGGCTGGTGAGTCCTCTGCCCCCCTTTAGGGCTGCCCCACTGAGCAGGGACTGGGAGGGGGCCTCCCAGCATCCGTCACACTTATATTTTTTTATTTAAAAAGTTTTTTTTATTAAACACACATTAAAACATTGGACAGAGTGTAACCGTCCTGGCAATATCTTTGCCTTACACACTAGAATATAAAGTTAAAAATTATAACCACCATGCTTATTTACAATTGGTCTAGTCAGTATTTACAAATACAAAGATATCGTATTTCCCTCCACGTTGCTTTGACATTTTCACTATTATAATTTCATAGACAATTCTAATCTCCATTCTATAAATCTGTGATGCCTACAGTGGCCAGACTCTCTTGGCAGCATGCAACCTCCACACCAAGGAAGCCCCTGCCCAAGCTGATCCCTTCTGGCCATAACTTCCTCCAGCCACGTAGCCGTTTCTTGCCCTTTGAACGCCCAGAAGATGTGGACCAGATTGAGCAGACCCTGAAGCACAAATGGCTGATGTTCCTCTGGGGCCTGACCACCCAGTACCTCGAAGCCCTGGGAGGGATGATGCCAAGACCACCTGAGGAGCGTCCTCTCCAGCCCAGATTGGCAGATCGCTTGGTCTTCTTAGAAGTGGAGACCCCCTTCCTCCAGGAGAATGTCAGAGGAACCTTTGAAGGACACATCCGCAGGAAGTGGCTGCAACACGAGTGGGGGCTGCCGGACGTGATCCGGAGGTCGCTCAGGGGCTTCATGGGAGGAGTTCCCTCCCCACTCTCCCCACAAAGTGTGTCTCAAGTGCAGATTCTACACGAGGAGTTGACCTTCCTCCCTCAAGATTCCCGCCGGTTCCTGGAGCTCCATATCCATAGAAGAAAGCATCAGCATCAGTGGGGGTTGCCCAAGAGGGTGCTGGAAGCCATGAAGGGGCTGGGGGTCGAGTCCATCACTGGTCCTCAGTCCAAGGAAATGCAAGAGGTAGATCAGAGTCAGGTGGGCCTGGGGACCTCTGAAGCAGTGGCCACCAATGGGGAGAAGGCACCTCATCACCCATCTCCAGAAGAGATGTCCCCGTCCGAGACCCTGTTCTTTAGTGGTGAGGTGGAGGAAAGGATCCAGATGTTCTCCCTTAAGAAGTGTGTGGAGGTGCATACGGGGGTCTTCCCAGGGGTGGCCAGGCAGTCCTGGCAGCGTCTCCCTCCTTCCAGAGCCCCCCTCCCCAAACTGGCTTCCCCGAGCTCCTGGACCCCACAGCCACGCAGAAAGCTCCTGCCCTTTGTGCACGCCGAAGACATTGACCGGTTGGAGCTGGGCATTTTGCGCCACCGCTTGGCCTCCCTTTGGGGCCTGGGCAGGGCCTACACGGGAGCCATAGCTGCCCTGCAGCCCAAGCTGCCCTCCAGCCACAGAAGACCCGGAGAAGAAGAGCTCTCCGAGGAGCAGGTCCTCTCTCTGCAAGCGGAGGTCCGAGAGGCCCTAGAATTGCACGTCAGGAAGAAGAGGCTGGAGCACGGATGGGGCTTCCCCAGACTCATCCAGAAATCCCTGCAAGGCTTTATGGACAGACCTCCTGCCCAGCCGAGCCTTCAGAAGACGGACAGCTGTGCCCGCATCCTATGCCAGGTCCCAGCCTTCCTTCCTCCGAGCACCTGCACCCACCTGGAATCCCACATTCAGAGGTGGCATCTACAGCGACAGTGGCATTTGCCAGCAAAAGCTCTGGAGTCCCTTAAGCTTCTCCATCCTCGGCCTGCGTTAAGCCCGTCTGACATGAGGAGCAGTGAGGATGGGGACATTTCCCCCTACTGTTGTGGCCAGGGGGCTGTTTCTGAGCACCCCACTCTGGATTTGGGGTATTTCCAACCAGGAGGGGACATGGGAACTGCTGGCTCAGTGGAGGGCACCCCAGAGCGGGCTGAGGTTCTGTCTAAAATAGACGCCAAAGAGGTGAATCAACTTCAAATCTACTTGTGTAAGAAGAACGTAGAGGTCCAGTTGGAAGCAATCCCAAATATTGCCTGGACCCAGAGCTCTTCAAGGCAACGCCTCCCCAAGCAGATCCCTCCTGGCCTCAGAATGTGGCAGCCCCGATCCTCCTCCCTGTCCTTCTTCCATGCAGGGGAGGTGGAGCGGATCGAAATGGCCATTCGTTGCCACCATCTCCTATCCTTGTGGAGCTTGGGAATGAGCTACGTGGATGTTCTGAGTGCTTTGCCCTTCGCGCCATTCTCCAAGCCTTTCAGGCTGAGAGGGACCAGCATTGAATTCTCAGAGGTCCAAACATCCTTCCTCCAGGAGCAGGAAAGGCAAGGGCTAGAATGTCATGTGGTGAAGAAGAAGATCCACCATGCTTGGGGCCTCCCGGTTCTTGTCCAGAAATCGATGAAGGCCTTCATGCAAGAACTTCCCATGCCCCCCACCCCACAAAGGAACCCAACTGATGTCCATGTTATGCAGCAGGAGCCATCTTTCCTTCCCCAAGTTGTCTACAGCCGCTTGGAGTTCCATGTCCAGAAGATAAACTTCCAGCGGCGATGGGGGCTACCCAGGAAGGCATTAAAATCCCTCGGGATGCTCTGCCCAACAGGTGATGATGCTGAGGCGGAGAGGCCACTAACGTCCCATCTTGATCAAACCTGGAGGAACCTCCCCAGAGGTCCTAGCTTGGAGACTCCTTCAGTAGGTTGGCCTGGAGGAGCACAGAGCACAGAACGGGCCCCCGGGAGGAAAAGTGATGTATTAGGGACTTTGGACCCTCTGAACCTGAGGAGGCTACAGCTTCATCTGGCTAAGAAACATTTGGAGGTCCACTACGGGGTTCTCCCAACCGTTGCCAAGGCCTCCCTTGGCCTTGCAGATGTCTACTCAAAGCAGCCCCTTCCTAAGCCGATCCTTTCTGGCCAGGGGCTGCTACGGCCTCGCAATCTTTCCCCGCTTACTGTGTCTCCAGAAGACAAGGATCGCTTGGAGTGGGTGGTCCAGAGAAACCGTTTTGCTTTCTTGTGGGGGATTGGCCTGAGATACAGGGAGGCCCTTGCCGGAATGATGCCCCCATTTACCTCCCCATTCCCCAGGCCCAGGCTGCCACAGGCGGATTTCTCAGAGACGCAGATGTTCTTCCTCCAGATGGAGGACAGAGAAGCCCTAGAGGACCACATCAAGAAGAAAAGGATACAGCACATGTGGAGCTGCCCGATTCTTGTCCAAAGGTCCATGGAGCGCTTCATGTCAAGAGCTCCTTTGTGCCCCAGCCCCCACACGGTAGAGACCAACACCCACATTTTGCTGCATGAGGTGCATTTTCTACCCCACAACACCCAAACCCACTTGGAGCACCACCTTCAGAGGCGGAAACTGCTACAGAGGTGGGGGCTGCCCAAAAAGATCCACCAGTCTTTAAAGATCTTCCTCCCAAGAGCCCCGATGAAGGCTCCAGCTCCCCCCACTAAGGAACTTTTGGAGGGACCAAAGAATCAGCAGTGGAAGCAGCCAGCAGAATCGCTTCCAAAGATGACTTCATCAGCCTCTTCTTCACGGCCAACCAGGAATCACACCTTCCATTTCCAGGTGTTGGAGACGCCGTACCTACAAGACGAGGAAAAGGAAGTCCTGGAGCATCATATCAAGAAGAAGAGACTCCAGCACCAGTGGGGACTGCCTGTTGTCATCCAGAGATCTCTGCAAGCTTTTGCACCCCCTTCCCTTGGACCAGTCTGTCCCCCAAAGAAGGCAGGTCCAGACGTGAAAATCCAGGTTCAAAGGCCACGTTTCCTCCCTCTGCATTCCCAGAAGAATTTGGAGGATAGCCTGAAGAGGATAATCACCCATCAGCAGTGGAGACTCCCAAAGAAAGTCCAGGACTCTCTACGGGCGTTCTCTTCCACCACCCCAGCCAGAAGGCCACAGCCCGGTCAGGAAAAGGAAGGATCCGATCATGTTGCCAAGAAAGAGCACCTCAAAACACACCTCAGGAGAAAGTCAACAGAAATTAGCTTCCAGTCCAGGACAATCCCTGACATTTTGCTTCCTGAGTCTCTTCACAGTGAGAGGGGCCCCACAAGCACCACTCGGCCACCAGAGTCAACCTCAGCCATAAATGGTGAGGGACCCAACCAGATAACTTCTCAAGCTGAGGCCAAAGACCTTCTGGAATTCCACATCCTACACAAGAAGATTTGTCACGAGTGGGGCTTGCCACGAATTGTGCAGAAATCTCTCTCGGCTTTCTGCCCACCTCTTCCTAAGCCACGAGCTGACCAGGGATCGGTTGGGGAGCATCTGGAGACCGTGGAGGAAGACGGTGCCGCCCCTGAGGAAAGCATCCTTCAAGATGATGAAATGAAACTCTTGGCGGAAAGCCAACAAGCGACAAAGGAAGAGGTGAGTGAGACCCCCCAAGACTCCAAAAGAGGCAGTGTTAGCACCAAGGCCGCAGAGATGGAAAAACTGACCCTTGCTGGTGGAATGCCAGAGTCTCCAGAAGAAACCATCTCCACTGGTGGGGACAAAGAAGAAAGCCACAGACACTCGCCAGACACAGAAAAAGAAAACGGGCTTGCTTCCAAGACTCCACAGCACCCCACAAAAACCAGCCCTCGGGTTGAAAGTCCTCAATCCGTAACCATGTCCACTACCCGCCCACAGAGTCCATCAGCCTCAGAAGAAGTCAACATCACAAGTAAGAGGCTAGAAGCCATTGAGGAGGAGACACCTAAAGGAACAACTACTCTGAGTAAGAGTCTGCAAGCTGCCGAAGAAGCCAATGTGGCCGGATTGCAGATTGATGATTTGGTGGCCACTGAGACTCCATGTTCTACGGAGGCAAAAGGCCCGTCAGGCCCAGGGAATGTGAATGTGTCATATGAGACCCCACAGACAGCAGAAGAAAGCAGGGCAACGGAGACCATCTTGGGGGGAGATGCTGCAGCAGAGAACGGAAGATACTCCCCAGGTACTGGTTCTCTACAGATGGAAGAGGAAGGGATCCATGGGGCTGCAGAAGAGGAAAGCACCACTGTCCATGGCCTAAAGGTTGGACCAGAAGATGTTGCTTCGGACAGCCTTCATGCCACCGAAGAATCCACTGAGGAATTACGCAATCTACCGTCAGCTGAAGAAACATCCATTACCAGCAAAGGTTCCCGAGCTACAGAAGGATTGGTTGAGCTACAGAGCACAGGAGAAGTTGTTGACATGCCACAAGCCACAGGAGAAAGGGCCAGAGCCAGCAAACTCCCACAAGATGAAGAAGGGAGTGAGAACGCGACGTCTCCTAAATCAGAGACCACACGGAGTCCCACCTCTGAGATTTCACTGGCCGCGGAAGGAGAGAGAGCCGTGGCAGAGAGCACAGCGGGTGGGAAAGCAAAGGATGCTGAAGTCACAGCAGCTGCTGAAGAGAGTGACTTTCCTGGGGGGCAACATCGGGAGAAGCCACACCCCAACAAGGATAGGAGCCTTGCTGATGGCAGGAGGTCATCAACTCTGAGTTCAGAGGCTGCATCCAAAGAAGCCACCCCTTCGGACGGCCCCTCGGGCAAAGAGGGAGGAAATGCAGAGATGGGGGCCCTGTTAGCAGGAGAGGAGGGGAGACTCTCTGAGCTGCATCCGCAGTGGGTCACAGCTGCAGAGAGACGACCTCCAGCAGGAGGAGGAACGCACGGTGGAAGTGGGAGCTGCCAGGTCACAGGCAGACTGAGCCCCATGGCTGTCAACGTGGAGGCAAATGTCCCAGACCAGACACTTCCAACCATGGAGGGAGGAGTCAGTCCACCCGTTCCACTGGAGGGGACCCCCTCTGGATCACTACTTCCGGAAGCTCTAGAGGAAGTGAAGACCCCTGATAAAGCTGCTTGGTTCCAAGATGAAACAAACATGGTGGTTGGAGGCTCAGAAGCCCCATTTCCAGGCAGATCCCCAGACGTGAACCTGAAGGGTCCACATGCTAGAGAAGAAAAGAGCCTCAGTCTTGGGGAGATCTCCAGCGGAAGAAGTCCAGAGGAGGAGGAGGAGGGGGCAGGTTCCTCGGGCGAAAGTTCAGAGGCTGCATCCAAAGAAGTCATCCCTTCGGACGGCCCCTCGGGCAAAGAGGGAGGAAATGCAGAGATGGGGGCCCTGTTAGCAGGAGAGGAGGGGAGACTCTCTGAGCTGCATCCGCAGTGGGTCACAGCTGCAGAGAGACGACCTCCAGCAGGAGGAGGAACGCACGGTGGAAGTGGGAGCTGCCAGGTCACCGGCAGACTGAGCCCCATGGCAGAGAACCCCCCAACTGCAGAGAGAAAGAGGATGGGTGGCAGGACTTGGGCGCAAGACACAATGGGCCACTCGGCAGCCTCCTTCGCAGGAGAAGCTCCCCAACAGACCCAAGAGTCCTTCCGGGCATTTCTGCCCCAGTCCAGATTTCATAGCTACCATAAACAACCCAGAGTCCATTTTCTTACAGAGGCCGAACTGGACTCTCACTCAGGCTCACAGAAGAGCCTCCAAACCTACCGGTCTGAAGTGCGACTCCAATTGGAGCCTGGAGGAAGAATTGGCTCCTGGGTGTCTACCTGTTCCTCTTCTCCAAATGCTCTTCCTGCCTTGGAGGCATCAGAGGGAGGAAGCAGCCAGAAGATGCAACTTGAAGAAGGTGAAGCCAGAGCCCCCAGCTCTACAGGAAGATCTTCATCCCCAGAGCTGAAGGTCCCACACACCCTGTTGCAGCAGGGAAGCCCAACGCAGGACTGGCTCGCTTTTTCTGAGCCAGAAGATTATGGAAGCCCATCACCGCTTCCTCCTCAATCCAGCTATGACAAGTATGATGACGCCTCTAGGGAACGCCAAGTTTCCCACCCCTCAGAGTTTGTCTCTAGGGAGGGCGGTGCAGAATCCATGCCAAGAAGTTCCATCGTGCATTTGCTCTGGGATAAAGAGAGCTTCTCGCGGAAGCTGGAACGCGGCATGGAAGGAATGGTAAGACGCAGTGCATCTCCATCGGGAGTGAGACACCCAGGAATGCAGCCGGTGACCCATTCTCCCTATGAGTGTGGCGCTACAGTTTGTGAAAGAGAGGTGGGTCAGAAGTGGGAGCAGAGAGAGGAAGCTTCCCCCATGGCCAGAGATGCAGGAGCCAAGTCCGTGGCATCTCAGGAAGACCATGAGACCCAGAAAAAGACCCGTCGTGCAGGAAGCATAGTACAGGATCATCTCCCAGAGCAGGAGAACCTTCTCAAACCTTCTGAGGTGGCAACCAACCTTCTGCTCAGGTCCCACGTTGTCCAGAGAGCCTTGAGTTCCTTCGTACTTCCTGCCTGTGTCATCTCCTCATATTCCACCTATGAGGAGGTGGAGGTGGGACTCATCCGGCAGGTGGGCAGAAAGCACCGGCAGCGGTTGAGTGGCCAACTAGTTGAGGAGAAGCCACTTCTTCAGAAAGAGTCTCCACCAGAACAAGGACAGGGTGTTGGAGGTGAAAGACCACTGCGGTCTGCAGCTCCATGTACTGGAGAGCCTAAGGATTGGGCTTACTGGGAGCCACCTGCTCCTCCTCCATCACTTAACCTGAGTACCATCACTCTGGACCAGCAGGACCACGAAGCTTCCCAGGTAACTGGTGAGGCTTCAAGTGAAGGTTCTGAACTCTCAAAGCTATCAAGCAAGAACTTCTCAGCTGTATCTTCTTTGGAAGCAGGAAGCGAATTGCCAGCTCCCCCGTCTGATTGGCTTCGGTCAGAAACAGGAGCAGAGAGCGGGTACGAGGATGGCAGCAGTCTGGTCATCAGAGATGTTCCTCAGACCCCAGACCAGCAATCAAGGGAACAAAACCTGACGTCTTTAGAAGACCAGTCCCAGTTCAGCACGGAATGGGAGTGGGACAGAATAGGGGACTGGGCCACTGAAGACATGAATAGCGAAAGTCTCACCATGGAGGAGGAGGAGGAGGAGGACAGCCATCTGACCATGGAGGAGAGGCCCTCAGAAGGGTCTTCGTGGAAGGCTGAAGCCAGCTCAAGTCCACAGAGTAAAAGCGCGTCATCCAGCTCCAGGAAGGAGAAGATCAAAGGTCTCTCTATCATTGGATCGATTCTGGAGAGGAAGCTTGCCTTGAAACAGGGGATGGACGTTTGGCTTCATAGCCAGGGCTGCTGGTTGACAACCTGGACACAGGAGGACAGAGAAGGGACTCCCAGGGTAGGTGGGACTCATGTTCCCCAGAGACAGACCTTTCCCACTGGACGACCGGACTTCCACCACAGAGGCCACACTTCCACGGGCTCCTTCTCCACGCATGAGAAAGCGAGCGGGTCCTCCTCAGAGGACTATGCCCAGAACAAGATCCGGGGGCCAGAAGGAGCTTTGGCCTGGGATCGGACTGGGCTCAAGAGCTCAACTGCAACTTCGGTGGCCAGAAAGAGGCGGAATCTCAAGGTCCAAGGCCTAGAAAGGGCAGCTGAGAGGGGGGCTGGCGGCAAGACGCAGGGACTCGGCAGAAGGAAAATGAGGCCTGGCAAGAGGGACTTGGACACCAGTGGCCGTGGGGAGAGTTCCTCCAGCATCAGAGAAGGGAGGGACAGCAGCGGCACCTCCAACAGTGAAGGGCAGCCGGCCGCTCAAGAGGCAGCCAAAACGAGGGAGGGGAGATTATATAGAAGGGAGGAACCCCCCCGTTTGAGAGGACCACCCACCAGCCCCTTCCTCAAGCAGAACAGGACCACAGGGCTGGGCAGCCCACCGCTTGGGGGTCTGCCCAAAACAGGGAGGGCTCCCCAGGAAGGGGCCTTTTAAGACTGAGCCCCCGAGAATACCAAGCTGCAGGGAGGGAGAGGCCTCGCCTTGAGGACCCACCAGGAGGCGGGGGGTTTTCTGAGGCCGCAGCCCCACCAGGCAGGCCCACGGGCCCTCTTCCCCATGGGGAGCAGTTCCGCAACCTGAAGGAAAGGATCCGGTTGAGGCGGAAGGAGCTCTGGAGCTCCCCAGAGAGCCAGGACGAAAAGCCGGCGTAGCTTCTCTTTGGAGCGGCGGTGGGTGTGTAAATAGTTGGTGTTATTTTAAAAAATATCCATTAAACTTTTTAAGTGTACACTTTGAAATGAGACTGAGGTGGCCACGCGTGTTGCATTTTGCCTCTTAATGGCCTCTCCAGATATTCGGCGATACCTGGGGGGGGGTTTTCTCTTCACCTCCCTCTCCCTTTGCATTGTGAAATACCCACGGTTCTCCCATGAGGCCAATGTTGAGTAAAGACACGGACACGAGCTTTCTCGGGATGAGGCGACCCCAATTGCGGTCTTGTAGCCCCTTTTATTGAGATAGGACAAAGGCAGGAGGAGCAATCAACATGTGATTAAAGACAGCCTGTCAAACTACAATTGCTAATCTTCTGCTCAGGGAAGTTCTGTCTATATATGGTCATATCCTGGTCAGGATGTTTTATCTTTTGGGACTGGTTTTTTCCTGTGTGGTTCAGCGTGGCTGCGCATGCCCTGTTATGCACTGGGCCATGGGTGACCGCCACACCTACACAAGGAGTTATATGACAACATTGCATCTCCCCTCGGTTTCTTTGACCCTGGAGGGAATCACTGATGTTCTCTCAAAGGGGGAAGAAACCCTCTTTTCCAGCCACCCCCCCCCCTGAGTTTCCAAGTCCCTCCTAATGGCTTAGTGGTGGGATTCACATTTCTTTACTACCGCTTCTGTGGGCGTGGCTTGGTGGGCGTGGCAGGGGAAGGATACTGCAAAATCCCCATTCCCTCCCGATCAGCTGGGACTCAGGAGGCAGAGAATAGATGGGGGTGGTATTTACCGGTTCGCCAAACTACTCAAAATTTCCACTATCGGTTCTCCAGAACTGGTCAGAACCTGCTGAATCCCACCTCTGCAATGGCTCCTCATTCTGTGTGCCTCAGGCACCCCAAATGTCTGGGCATCTCCATGCCTTTCCATTGTTCACCCCCCCCCCACACACACACTTGGGAGTTGCGTCTGAAACAGGGGGAGCAATAGCCCTTAGACTTATACTCCACTTCCCAGTGCTTTACGGCCCTCTCTAAGCGGTTTATAGAGTCAGCCTCTTGCCCCCAACAATCTGGGTCTCATTTTATCCACCTTGGAAGGAGGGAAGGCTGAGTCAGTTTTGAACTGGTCAGGATCGAACTGCTGGCTGTGGGCAGAGTTAGCCTGCAATACTGCATTATAACAGGAAGGAAGGAAGGAAGGAAGGAAGGAAGGAAGGAAGGAAGGAAGGAAGGAAGGAAGGAAGGAAGGAAGGAAGGAAGGAAGGAAGGAAGATATCAATAGCACTTAGACTTATATACCGCTTCACATGGCTTTCCAGCCCTCTGTAAGCGGTTTACAGAGTCAGCCTCTTGCCACCAACAATCCAGGTCCTCATTTGACCCACCTCGGAAGGACAGAAGGCTGAGTCAACCTGGAGCCAGTCAGGATTGAACTCCTGGCTGTGGGAATGGTGAGTTAGCCAGCAACACTGCATTCTAACCACTGTACCACCAAGGCTCAGAGGAAGGAAAAAGAGAGAAAAGGGAAAAGGAAAGAAGGAAAGAAGGGAGAGAGAGAGAGAGAGAGAGAGAGAGAGAGAGAGAGAGAAGGAATGAAGGGAAATATTGCAATAGCACTTAAGACTTACATTCCGCTTCACGGTGTCACGGCTGGGCCAGCTTGGGCACCGCAGAAAAGCAGCGGCAGCCAAAAGGGGAAGGGCAGGAACAGCCTGAAGCCACCCCCACACCAATGTTCCCTCTAATTTTTTTTCAGTGTGTGCGGAAAAGTATGGTGTTTGAGCAGCACATTTTCATGCCTGAGCACCTGAATTTTTTTCACAGATGCTTCACAGAGCAATTGATTTATAGGATCCGAATTGGAATGGAGAAAAATGGTTTGTGTGTGTGTGTGTGTGTGTGTGTGTGTGTGTGTGTGTGTGTGTGTTTGAGTGAGCTTGAGGGATCCAGTAAGGGAACTGCGCCTATTTAGGAAAGAAGGTAAATTATTGCAAACATGATCAATCGAAGATAAGTATGGGGACAGGTTGGGCAGTAGAGAGAAAGTGATAAAAGAGTGGGAGAGAGGAAGAAAAAAAGAGGGAAGAGAGACAGAAAGAGACAGAGAAGGACAGAGAAAGTGACAGAAGAGTGGGAAAGAAGGAGAGAGAAAGAGAGACAAAGAGAAAGAGGGTGAAAGAGACAGAAAGAGACAAAGAGGAGAGAGAAGGACAGAGAAAGTGACAGAAGAGTGGGAAAGAAGGAGAGAGAAAGAGAGACAAAGAGAAAGAGGGTGAAAGAGACAGAAAGAGACAAAGAGGAGAGAGAAGGACAGAGAAAGTGACAGAAGAGGGGGAAAGAAGGAGAGAGAGAGAGAGACAAAGAGAAAGAGGGTGAAAGAGACAGAAAGAGACAAAGAGGAGAGAGAAGGACAGAGAAAGTGACAGAAGAGTGGGAAAGAAGGAGAGAGAAAGAGAGACAAAGAGAAAGAGGGTGAAAGAGACAGAAAGAGACAAAGAGGAGAGAGAAGGACAGAGAAAGTGACAGAAGAGTGGGAAAGAAGGAGAGAGAAAGAGAGACAAAGAGAAAGAGGGTGAAAGAGACAGAAAGAGACAAAGAGGAGAGAGAAGGACAGAGAAAGTGACAGAAGAGGGGGAAAGAAGGAGAGAGAGAGAGAGACAAAGAGAAAGAGGGTGAAAGAGACAGAAAGAGACAAAGAGGAGAGAGAAGGACAGAGAAAGTGACAGAAGAGTGGGAAAGAAGGAGAGAGAAAGAGAGACAAAGAGAAAGAGGGTGAGACAGAAAGAGACAAAGAGGAGAGAGAAGGACAGAGAAAGTGACAGAAGAGGGGGAAAGAAGGAGAGAGAGAGAGAGACAAAGAGAAAGAGGGTGAAAGAGACAGAAAGAGACAAAGAGGAGAGAGAAGGACAGAGAAAGTGACAGAAGAGGGGGAAAGAAGGAGAGAGAAAGAGAGACAAAGAGAAAGAGGGTGAAAGAGACAAAGAGGAGAGAGAAGGACAGAGAAAGTGACAGAAGAGTGGGAAAGAAGGAGAGAGAAAGAGAGACAAAGAGAAAGAGGGTGAAAGAGACAGAAAGAGACAAAGAGGAGAGAGAAGGACAGAGAAAGTGACAGAAGAGTGGGAAAGAAGGAGAGAGAAAGAGAGAGAAAGAGAAAGAGGGGGAAAGAGACAGAAAGAGACAAAGAGGAGAGAGAAGGGAGAAGGAGAGAGAAAGTGACAGAAGAATGGAAAGGAGGGAGAGGACGCCAAGGCTGCAGGGCTCCCTCGGGAAGTCCGTAGCGCGGTCTAGAAGGGATGCCACAGTCTGGGCGACGGTGGGCGCAGAAAGCCAGCCTGGATCCCGGAGAGAGCGAGTGGAAATGGTCCCCTGGGAGTTTGGGTCCCGCTTGAACCTTCATCCTTTGGCCGCCCGGCGGGGAGGGACCGAATCCCCGCCCTCCCTCCGCCTGTCCGTGTGGCTGGCTGGGGGCGGGGCGAAAGGAGGGGCCGGAGTGGGGACAGACGCGCAAGCGCAGAGGACGCTGGGAAAGCAGCTCCCTCCCAGCGAAGGAGGTTGGTGGGCGGAGCTACGGAGGCCAAGAGGGGCCGTTGCTGAGGCGGAAAACCAGGCGCGAAAAATGAAATAAAAGAAAGGAACGTGGCGGCGAAGGGAAGGCTGGAGCCCAATTTGGCGCTTGGGGGTCACCGCCGCAGGAGGAACGGTGTCGAACGACATCAGGAAGTCTGAGAACCGAACTGTTCTAGCGGGTCCCTTTCTCTCCTTTGGGGGAACATCAAGGAGGCGGTGCCTGGAGAGGAGAAGGCGGGGCTTCGCAGGAAGGAGGGGCTGGTATATGGAGCGCCTTCACTTTCGGAACCAGAGAGCTGACGGAGGGAGCGGTTCGCTTCGGAGGCGGAGAAACCGGAAGTAAGTAGAGACTTCAGAGACAGATTGGCAGCCTGGGAGGGTCTCCTTCGGGTCCTCGGGAGGGGAGGCCTCGGCCTGGGCCTCTCCTGCGGTGAGGGGGACGCCGCCGTGACCCGCCTCTCTTTCTCCCCTGCAGGAGGACGGAGCAGCCCCGGGAGACGGCGGGGAAAGGCCGGGGGCGGGGGCTCCGGAGCTGCAGGAGGGATGAGCCCAGCGGGAGTCCGGGAAAGGCGGCTGCCTGGAGGGCGATGCGGGGAGGAGGAAACGGGCGGAGACGCCGAGACGGGCCTGGAGGGCGGAGGGTCCTTCGGAAGACCCCGGAATCCCCAAAGGATCCAGGAGGAAGAAGAGAGATATCAGTGCCCGGAATGTGAAAAATTCTTCAAGAGAAATGTGTATCTACGAAAGCATCTAAAGGTCCATTCAGGAGAAAATCCTCATAAATGTCTGGAGTGTGGAAAGAGCTTCAGTGAGAGGAGCAGCCTTTATAGACATCAAAGGATCCACACAGGAGAAAAACCTCATAAATGTCTGGAGTGTGGAAAGAGCTTCAGTCAGAGGAGCAGCCTTTATACACATCAAAGGATCCACACAGGAGAAAAACCTCATAAATGTCTGGAGTGTGGAAAGAGCTTCAGTCAGAGGAGCACCCTTTATACACATCAAAGGATCCACACAGGAGAAAAACCTCATAAATGTCTGGAGTGTGGCAAGAGCTTCAGTGAGAGGAGCAGCCTTTATGCACATCAAAGGGTCCACACAGGAGAAAAACCTCATAAATGTCTGGAGTGTGGCAAGAGCTTCAGTGAGAGGAGCAACCTTTATAGACATCAAAGGATCCACACAGAAAAAAAACCTCATAAATGTCTGGAGTGTGGCAAGAGCTTCAGTGAGAGGAGCAGCCTTTATGCACATCAAAGGATCCACACAGGAGAAAAACCTCATAAATGTCTGGAGTGTGGCAAGAGCTTCAGTGAGAGGAGCAGCCTTTATACACATCAAAGGATCCACACAGGAGAAAAACCTCATAAATGTCTGGAGTGTGGCAAGAGCTTCAGTGAGAGGAGCAGCCTTTATGCACATCAAAGGATCCACACAGGAGAAAAACCTCATAAATGTCTGGAGTGTGGAAAGAGCTTCAGTCAGAGGAGCCACCTTTATAGACATCAAAGGATTCACACAGGAAAAAAACCTCATAAATGTCTGGAGTGTGGAAAGAGCTTCACTGAGAGGAGCACCCTTTATAGACATCAAAGGATGCACACAGGGGAGAAACCTCATAAATGTCTGGGGTGTGGAAAGAGCTTCAGTCAGAGGAGCCACCTTTATAGACATCAAAGGATTCACACAGGAAAAAAACCTCATAAATGTCTGGAGTGTGGAAAGAGCTTCAGTCAGAGGAGCAGCCTTTATGAACATAAAAGGATCCATTCAGGAGAAAAGCCTCATAAATGTCTGGAGTGTGGAAAGAGCTTCAGTCAGAGGAGCCACCTTTATAGACATCAAAGGATTCACACAGGAAAAAAAACCTCATAAATGTCTGGAGTGTGGAAAGAGCTTCAGTCAGAGGAGCAGCCTTTATGCACATCAAAGGATCCATTCAGGAGAAAAGCCTCATAAATGTCTGGAGTGTGGCAAGAGCTTCAGTCAGAGGAGCAGCCTTTATGCACATCAAAAGATCCACACAGGAGAAAAGCCTCATAAATGTCTGGAGTGTGGAAAGAGCTTCAGTCAGAGGAGCAACCTTTATAGACATCAAAGGATGCATTGTGGAGACAAAGGGATGAAATGCCTGGAGAGTGGAGAGCACTGTTCCCTCTAAGGTGCTGCTGCGCCGCCGTGCACATTGCAAGAAAACACCGCGCGGCCGTTTTTAACTGCGCGCAGTGATTTCTGCCACAGGTTCCGGAAGATGAGGGGAATAGCTGCTGCTGGCTCTTCCTCCAACAGTGCTGCCAGATTTGCCGCCAGCGCTGCAGCCGAGGTGAAGCCTCCAAAGCTCCCGCAGGCGCCCCCACCCATGGCAGCGGCGGCGGTGCCTCCCCCTCCGCTCAGAGCACCTCAGCTGGGCTCTGGGTTACCCCTGCCGCAGCCTCCACCTCCGCGGTTTTTCAGAAGCCATGAGGCCTTTTTCCCTGCTCCCCCCCCCCTCCGCTGCCTTCCTACTATCTCCCGCTGCCAAATGGCTCCTCAAAAGCGTGGCGGAAGGGAGAGGGATAACACGGAGGCCAGCTCAGGTGCTCTGCGTGGAGCCTCCACACACAACCGGTGTGCTCCACAAACGTTCTTGCTCACTAGCTCAAAAGGGCCCTCGCTGTTTCTCCAGGCAGCCCCCGCCCCTCCGTCCAGCCGAAGGTCGCTCCTGGCAAGGCAGGCTGCTCGGAGGCTGGCTCTCCTCCTCCTCGTAGCGCCGTGAAATCCTTGGGTGGCTCCCAGCTCCTCTGCAATACAGCCAGTCCTTGACTTAGCCTCCACGCAGAGCACCTGAGCTGGCCCCCGCGTTATCCCTCTCCCTTCCTCCTCCGCCGTGCTTTTGAGGAGCCATTTGGCAGCGGGAACTAGTAGGAAGGCGACGGGGGGGGGTCAGGGAAAAAGGCCTCATGGCTTCTGAAAAACCGCGGAGGAGGTGGAGGCTGCGGCAGGGGTAACCCAGCGCCCAGCTGAGGTGCTCTGAGCGGAGGGGGAGGCACCGCTGCCATGGGCGGGGGCGCCTGCGGGAGCTTTGGAGGCTTCACCTCGGCTGCAGCGTTGGCGGCAAATATGTTGGTGCTTTTGGAGGAGGAGGAGGAGGAGGAGGAGGCGGCAGCAGCTATTTAGTGGCAGCGGGGGGTTAGTTGGCATCTTCAGCAGCAGCCCTGCCCCCTGTGAAAAAAACCGAAGATGGAGCAGATCCACGCAGATGACGTTGTTGCCACATGACTGGAGGAGGAATTCTGGGAGTTGAAGTCCACAAGGCTTAAAGCTGTCAGGTTTGAAGACCCCTGGGGGTTTTTTTCCTAAAGGGCTAGGGGTGCAAAGGTCTTGTAACTTGACAGCTTTAAGACTTGCATGCCTCAATGCCAGAGTTTCTGAGCCAACATTTTGGTTGCTAAGCAGGACCGTTGTTAAGTGATACTGATATTATATAACACTTTTAATTAAGCGGGTACCTTGAATAAACATAATTTGAGTTTCAAATAATACTGATTTCATTGTAGTCTTAGGTGACATCTGTGAAAAAAATTCAGGTGCTCAGGCATGAAAATATGCCGCTCAATCACTATACTTTTCTGCTCACACTGAAAAAAAATTAGAGGGAATATTGCCTTGGGGAGGGGGTGGCAGCCCCCCTTGGCCAAGTTGTTATTTCAGCAGAAGGCTTTAAGGATTTATGAGCCAGGAAAACTCCCTGGTTTGGTTCCTTTATCTATGGGGCCTGATATTCCCGTGTAACAATTTCTTCTATGTTTTCAAGAATGTGCCTAGCTTTGAAGCCCAGAGATAGAAGCGAAATGCAGCAGTGAGATAACATTTGCAGTAATGTCATCCAGTATATTAAGGTTACAATTTGCTGGGCTGGAAAACAAGTAATTTCTGACCGTATGCAATAATATAAGCAGAGCTCAGTTCTTAATAAATGATTTCTAGCAGTATCTCATATCAGAAGCTAACGGCAAATATTGGTTTAATCAGTAACAATTGTATAGTAGCATAAGCAATTCATAATAAAAGCAAATAGCCAATATCGATTCATATACTTCTTCATTACTATTCAGGAAACACAAAGTTTATTGCTATAGAAACGTCCCGTAAGCATCATTGTGCAAAAGGAAACAATCAGGTCTGTATGTTATTACCTTATTCTACTGTATTCATACCGTTTTCTTTCCTTTTCATCTTTACCCTATCCTTCTTCCTCTTTCCTTTCCCCTTCCTAACTTTCCCATTATTTGCATTTTTCTTTATCTTTTACACTTCGATAAAGTAACAAAAAGAAAAATCAGGTATCTAGTTATTAAGAAAATAACTGAAGAAGAGAGTGGGAGGAGACCTTGGAAGACTTCTAGTCCAACCACCTGATTTAATTTGTCAATTAAAAAAAAGAGAGGAATATAGGGAAACATCCATGAAATCACCCAGAATGCAGGTCACCTTAATGCGTGACGCGACAAAAGTACGAACGTCAAAAGCGCGCCAACAAAACCGCGGCGCTAAAACCGCGATGTCAAAAGCGCACCGACAACAGCGCGCCGACAGAAGCGCGATTTAAGTTAAGGTACGGTTTAGGGTTAGGTTACAGCGCGCTTCTGTCGGCGTGCTGTTGTCGGCGCTCATTCATTGCGCGGTTTTGTCGGCGCGGTTTTGTCACCGCGGTTTAGTCAGGCGCGCGTTTGTCATTCACGCATTTGTGGTGGAACCACCTTAATGGAGTGTTTTTTTCATTTGTTTTAGAACAGAGGTTGGGGACTATGGGCCTTTTATGACTTGCGCACTTCAAAGCCAGCATGGTTGGCTCAGGAATTTCTGTCACGGCTGCCTCCGATCAACCCCCAGGGAAGAAAAACCTTGGCTCCATAGATTCAAAGAAAAGGGACTTTTACTGTGAAAAAACAAAGGAAAAAGACAAATTGAAACTAACCCCAGTAGCCAGGCAACCACAGTCCAATCATTGGCCAGGAATATGTTTTGGGAATATCTCTGGTTCAGGTGCTCCGTGCCGCCCTCCTGCATGGCATTTCCAGGACGGTTGGCCTTGAAGCTGTTAAACAACCCAAGCTGCCCTCCCTGATTCCAAGCCTCCCTATGGCTTCTCAGCAATTCCACTCTCACACCACCTGCACAATTCCCTTCCCAAATGCCCATCGCTCCCTCCCTCCCTGTTTCCAAGGCAGCCGGCAGCAAGCTTGAAGGAAAGCAATGATGCTGGCTAGGCTGACATTCTGGGAGTTGAAGTCCACAAGTCATACAAGGGCAACGGTTTCCCTGTTGCCCCCTGTTTTAGGGGGCAACGCAACCTATGTCAGCACAACTGGCTGATTATGGTGGATCCTGAAGAAGCTAAGAAGGATGAGGTTCGGTTGGCAATGAGATGGGAGACCACTATGAAGCCTCAGGCCGCAGGCTGGACTGGGACCCGGAAACCCTTCCCTTTTAAGGGGAGGGGTCTCTGCCATCTGCTTTGGAGCAGACCCTGCCCATGCCAGCCAGGGCTTCCTTTGCTGCATTTCCCAGCAGCTGCTCTCGGAGAGGCAGAAGGAAGCTTGGCGAGAGAAAAGCAACAGCTTCAAGAGGCCCTTCAGCAGGTGGTCCTCCATCTCTCAGGGGGGTCTCCCTGGGCACTTTAGCCCGTCGTCTGCTCTCCAGCGTCAAGGCGGAGAGAAGCTCCGAGAGGCACATTCGGAGCCCTGGGCTGTTCAGTCTGCTGATGCATGGCTTGAACGAGAGGTAGGGAAGTAGGACAGGCTCCAGTGGAGACGAAGAGGAGGTCACTAAACAATCTGTTGTAAGTCAAGGACTGAATATTCCACACCATCTTAAGTTGTGAGTGAAGGGGGGGGAGCAGAGATGTGGCCTGGAGTGGCAGAAAGAGTAGTGGGGGGCAACTTGGGTGAAGCCGGCTGGTGGCCTGAAAAACCTTGGCCGTCTCCATCTGACCTCCCTGCCAAGTGCGGAAACTCTCCTGAAATGGAAGGGTGGAGTTTGGGAGGTGGAGGTGGAGCCGGTGAGGACATTTCTGCGTTGATGTCCTCCTCCCAGGAGTCCCGAAGGGCTCAGATACGATCGGGGGCCAAGGGAGGCGGGAAGCAGATCGCTGGAAAGCCTGTTGATCTTGGACGGGTCCATGCCTGTCCCTTCATCCTTTGGGTCAGCAGGGTTGGGCTCCGCTTGGAGACCCCAGCTTTCGCCTGCCGTGAAGGAGCCCTCCTCAGTCTCCGGCCTTCTGGGCCTCCAGCCACGGCCTGTCAGGCTTCCAAGTAGCACCCAAAAGTCAATCGGAGTCCGAGGCAAAGGATTCCTCAAAGCTCCAATTGATGAAGAGAGCCAACTTGGCACATCTGTGAAAACCCGAATCTGAAAGCTTCCCGGTTTCCCCCACCCAGTTGAAAGTTCAAGATCTTGCCCCCCCTCCCCACACCCACAAGTCCATCCCATGGTCCAATCTCCCACTGCCACGCTGGCAGCTTCCACCCATCCAGTTCCGGTCAGGTGAAGAGGTGCAAAGACAAAGGATGACCTTGGCTTTCTAGAAAGAATGTTGTTATGGCTGCATATCATCTAACTCCATACAATCCCTCCCTCCCATTTTCCCACCATAGAAAAGGCATAGTAGAATAATAGAAAGTGTGGCAGGGCAAAGATCCAAAGGAAAAGAGGGCTGCAGGCCTGACAAGGCCTTTGCCTTGCATAAATATAAATAATAATACAAATAATAAATATAAATATAAATAATAATAATAATAATAATAATAATACAAATAAGAAATACAAATAATAAATACGAATATGAATATGAATACGAATATAAATATAAATACAAATATAAACATAAACATAAATATAAATATAATAAAATAATAAATAAAATAATGAAATAATAAAAAAAATGGTATGGAATGGAATAGAACAATACACAGCCTTTCTCTGCACCCTGTTCAAGCAGCAACTCAGGTGGTGGAAGCCGTGAGAATTCAGCACTTGGGACAGTGGCAGATCAATCACCAGCCGCCAGCTCCTCCCCCATCCACCCACCTCTTGCCAATTAATTAGCCGCCACCGGTCAGCCGAGCCAGCCAAGCTGCAGCTCCTCATCACAGGGGCCTGGAGGGCTGCTGAGGGCGGCCTAGAGATCAGGGCACTTGGGGTCGAAGGACCCTTTCACAGGGGTCGCCTAAGACCATCGGAAAAGACATATTTTCAAAGTAATACGGAAAACACAACATAATTTTATGGTTGGGGGTCACCACAACACGAGGAACCGTATTAAAGGGTCGCGGCATTAGGAAGGATGAGACCCTCTGCTCTGGAGCTTCATCCCCAGCACATCTGGGGGCAAATCTGGTGACCTGGAGGGCGGCAGGGCCATCCTCGGGGGGGGGGGGATTGTGTCTTTGGCCTGACTTTACTCAGAGCGTCACCTGGCTGGGTGGCCCAGGCCTTTAGCAGCTGAGGAGTTACAATCAGCAGGAGAGATTTAACCCACCCTGGGCCAGGCGGGAGGCTCTGGATGAGGACCTCAGAGCCACGAGAGACTCCCTTCCTTTTCCCTTGGGCTTCATCGGTCTTTCCGTGTCTCTGCACGGACGTTTGAAGACGGCTGGGCTGCCACTCTCAGAAGGTGGCGCAGTGGTTAGGGTGCAGCACTGCAGGCCACTTCAGCTGACTGTTATCTGCAGTTCGGCTGTTCTAATCTCACCAGGCTCAGGGTTGACTCAGCCTTCCATCCTTCCGAGGTGGGTAAAATGAGGACCCGGATTGTTGTTGGGGGTGATATGCTGACTCTGTAAACCGCTTAGAGGGGGCTGAAAGCCCTATGAAGCGGTATATAAGTCTAACTGCTATTGCTATTCCTATTGCTATAATTCCTCAGCAGGCTGAGCCCATGGAGTTGCAGCCCCCCCCCAATCTTAAAAGGACGAAGGTTTCAGAGCCTTGTTTCAAGGCATCGCAATAATGGCTACAGGTAATCCTCGAGTTACGTCCACAATTGAGCCCAAAATGTATGTTGCTAAGTGAGAAATTTGTTAAGTGAGTTTTGTCCCATTTTACGACTTTCCTTGCTGCGGTTGTTAAGTGAATGTGGCTTCCCCAGGGCCTTTCCTGGTCAGAAGATTTCAAAAAGTGACCACATGTCCCTGGGATACTGCAACCGTCATAGATATGAGTCGGTTGCCAAACATTTCAATTTTGGTCACTTGACCATGGGGTTGCTGCAATGGTCATAAGTGTGGAAAATGGCCATAAGTCACTTTTTTCAGGGCTGTTGTAAATTTGAAGTCACTAAATGGACTGTTGTAAGTTAAGGACTACCTGTATTTCATATTCAGATCCTTCCTTCCTTCCTTCCTTCCCTTCCCTTTCCTTCCTTCCTTCCTTCCTTCCCTCCCTCCCTCTCTCCCTCCCTTCTCCCTTCCTTCCTTCCCTCCCTCCCTTCTCCCTTTTTCCTTCCTTCCTTCAATCTTTCCTTCCCAGAGTCACAGACTTGGAAGGGACCTTGGTGGTCTTCTAGTCCAACCCATTGCTCAAGCAGAAAGCTCTATATTATTTCAGGTTGTCCAATGTCTTCTTAAAGAACATTGGACAATTTCTTCTTAAACAGATCTCCAGATCTCCCCTCCCTCCCTCCCTCTCCCCAATGTTAAAGCTGAGTTCCCATTGCTGGAAAGGGCCGTTAATAGATCTCAGCTGGAGCTGGCATGAACCCTGCTCGTCCGGCCTCTCCCTCGTCCTCTCTGTCCAGCCCTGGAGTGAGTCTGCTCTGCGCCACAGACCCTCCAGCGAGCGTGAGAGCGGAAGCCACGGCTGCTGGTTGCCTTCTGATCTTGGCTGATGCCCAGCCTCTTGGGTGAGGCCCTCGCCAACCAGCAAGCCGGCAGACTTGTCAATTTCGAGGTGATTCATTTGGACAAGCTCTCTCTGCGGAGTTGACCGGCTAAGCTGTCAATACTTGGAAAGGAAGTATTGCTAAGCAAATTAAATACCCAAACAACATGATGTTTATTAAGCATTAAAAAATTGAATTAATAGAAAAATTAATAGAAATACTTGGAAAGGAAGCAATGACAGGGCTGGAGGCAGAGGAGGACAGCAGGGTGCTTCTGTGGGTGTGGCGCATGGGCTGGGGGATTGATGCCTCTGGAAGGGAAGTTGGTGGTGTGGGAAGTTATCATCCAGCCCTCTCCCAGAAAAATGAAATATCCTAGGAAATATTGAAAAGGTAAAATATTTCTCTGGATGTGAAAAGAAACATGTCTTAAAAGACAGAATAGTTGCCTGTAGCTTTCTGCCCATCCCCAGCTAATGGGCCATTAAGATGGCCAGGCCAGCCCACTTTACATAATAAAGACTTCTCCTCACTGCAGCTGTAGGGGGAAGGGATATTACTCAACTGACCACAAGGCATCTGAGGACTCATCACAGCCTAGAGAGTAGCCCCCTGCATGGCACCATGGGAGTCTGACAACCAGTCAGAATACATTTCTTACACAGGAACAGGAAACAGAGAGGTGGGACTGAACAGGGTATAAAAAGCCTAGCAAGCCCCTCCCTCAGCCCTTCTCTTCTTCTCCACCAACATTGAAGCATGTGATCCCCTTTTCTGTTCAGGACTCAAGCCATGTGGCCCTGTCCACCATTAAAACCATCTTTCCAAGCAGCCTCCATGTCTCCAGTGTCTTTTTCCCCACTTGGAGCTGAACCCAGAAGGACATTTCTTTCAACAGTGGAATGCCAGGCGGGGGCAGAGCAGAGCCCCAAAGGGGGACTTCTGGGGAGAAGTGAGAAGATGGAGGCAGCTCAGGACTGCTTTGGCTTCTTTGTCAGCACAGGGGCCCCCACGTAAGGGGTGGGACCCCAAGAACCAGGCGAGGAAGAAGAGAGCTAAATGAATAAGAGTAACAATACTTTATTGTCATTGTACTTATATACACAGTGTACCCATGCAACAACATTCACATAACACCAGAGACCAGGCCCAACACACACAACAATCCCCACGCACCCCCCCACCCACCCGAAACCCCCTGCCCCTAAACCACCCAAGCACCCACGCAACGGACCACAAAGGAAGGAGCACCAGCACTCCTTGTGGGCCACGCTCAGAGGGAGCTGCCCACCAAGGCATGAGGGGGGGCCAGGCTGACCCGGATTCGGTCCCCCCCCCTGCTGCAATTTTTCCTGCAGATTGACCACAGAAAGAGAAGGGAGGGGGAGGAATTCTCGGGGTGGGAGTTGGGAAGGACGGGGGAGCTGAATGACTGAGCCTGAGAAAATTCCCTGCAATTCAAGGTCATATTAGAACTTTCCCTACGTCCCAGGCTGTTTCTCAAAACACAGAGGATGCCTTGGAATGGTGGGCAATGGACTGGAGAGGAGGGGCCAATGGGGAAAAGGGGAATCCACCCAGCTGCTTCCCGTGGGGATCTTTAGAATTGTCTTTGCTGCTTCTGTGCCTCTATCAGTGAAGTGATACGCTTGGTAAAATTCTGCCCCAGGAGTGCTTTTTCAAGAGGCAACTGGATATTTTGGGTTTTTTTTAAAAAAAAGACATTTCGCTTCTCATTCAAGAAGCTTCTTCAGTTCTGAGACCTGAGAGCCGAAGAAGCTTCTTGGATGAGAAGCGAAATGTCTTCAGAGAAAATCCAAAATGTCTTCCAGTTGCCTCTTGAAAAAGCACCTTGGGGGACAACCGTGGCCTGGATGATGGCTGAGACCTCTCCAGAGACGTCTGTCCCGTGAGTTTCTTTTTCTGCCCTCTGCCAGGAGTGTCCAAACTTGGGGACTTTAAGACTTGTGGACTTCAACTCCCAGAATTCCCCAGCCAGGCATCCCTGGCCTATGCCAATGGGAGGGTTGTCAGCCTCCCTCCCTCTGTCTGGAGGCTCTCAAGGAAGGTGGGAGTGGAGTCTTTTGGGATGAAGGGTCTGGCTTATTTGCTTCCAGTTTTGTTTTTAAAGGGTCCAAAATTGGGACTTCCACCACCACCATCCAACACGAGCCTCTGGGCGGGGCCCGGCCTATGCCACGGCTTCTGTAGAATTTAGAATTTTTTTAGAATTTTATTAGAATTTGTAGGCCGCCCTTTTCCCTGAGGGGACTCAGGGCGGCTCACACAAAAACTGGGAAAGGGGAATACAGACAGTAGGACAAAACATGTAATAAAATAGCAAACAACAAACACTCATCATTCGGGCGGGTAACTATCCTATCCCCAGGCCTGACGGGCGAGCCAGTTCTTCAAGGCTATGCGGAAGGCCTGGACGGTGGAGAGGGTACGAATCTCCACGGGGAGCTCGTTCCAAAGGGTCGGGGCTACTGCTGAGAAGGCCCTCCTCCTTGTAGTTGCCAGCCGACACTGGCTGGCCGATGGAATACGGAGGAGGCCTAATCTATGAGATCTTATCGGTCGTAGGGATGTAATTGGCAGAAGGCGGTCTCTCAAGTATCCAGATCCACTGCCATGTAGGGCTTTATGGGTGATTAATAGCACCTTGAAGCGCATCCGGAGATCAACAGGTAGCCAGCGCAGCTCGCGGAGGATAGGTGTTATGCGGGTGAATCGGGGTGCACCCGCAATCACTCGCGCGTAAGCCCCCTTCTGGTTGGTTGGCTTATTGATTTAGGCACAAGGTGTTATGGGAACCCTGCTTCACTCAACGGGATTTAATCTTTTGTCTGTCGTGCAATCTCTCCCAACTGTGAGACAACAGGAGGACAAATTCCCATCTAAAGCGATCAGCGAAGCAGCAAAACCCTGGAGGGGAGCAGCGAGAAACGGATTCTCCTGCAGAAGATTGCGCTGAAAGGAAGGACCTGGGATTTGTGAGCGTTCTCTGAGAAAGGAAGGAGGAAGGTCACATCCACTACGGGCACTGAGCACCAAGACAAACAGAACAACAGAGTCGGAAGGGACCTTAACAGGTCATCTAGCCAAGGCAGGAGACCCTACACCATTTCTGACAGAGGGCAGTCCAGTCTCTCCTTGAAAGCCTCCAGTGATGAAGCTCCCACAACTTCCGAAGGCAACTTCTGTTCCATCAATTGATTGTTCTAACTGCCAGGAGATTCCTCCTTAATTCCAGGTTGAATCTCTCCTTGGATCCATTTTCCATCCATTATTCCCTGTCTGGCCTTTGGGTGCTTTGGAAAATAGCTCGACCCTCAACTCCTCTCTGAGGCAGCGTCTCAAACATTGGAAGATGCTATTGTGTCACCTCTGGTCCTTCTAGGCTACTTCAGCTGACTGCTAGTTGCTGTTCGGCAGTTCAAATCTCACCAGGCTCAAGGTTGACTCAGCCTTCCATCCTTCCGAGGTGGGTAAAATGAGGACCCAGATTGTTGGGGGCAAGAGGCTGACTCTGTAAACCGCTTAGAGAGGGCTGAAAGCCCCATGAAGCGGTATATAAGTCTAAGTATTATTATTATTATTATTATTCTAGACAAGGCAGAGAGACGACTGAAGTCTGGTGTCAAAAGTAGGAGGTCAAATAAGCAGGTATTGACAGACCTTGTGGCAAAACGGTGAACACTTAGAAGGAATCCACCACCCCCAAAAACCCAAATCCAATTATATTTGCAGACCAGGCTGGGAAGGACGCAGAAGACTTAAGTGTTAGGATTGAAGGAGGCTGGTGGGCCTTCTCTGCCCCTATTTTTATTTATTACTCAAACTTACATCCTGCCTCTATCATGGGGATATTTATGGCTCCCAAATAAAGAATACAGGGAGTTCTCGACTTATGACAAGTAATTCATCCTATAAGTTATGTTGCTAAGCGAGGCAGTTATGAATTTTGCCCCATTGATGGCCTTTCTTGCCATGGTTGTTAAGTGAATCGTTTGCAGTTATTTGCACGGTCGCCCATTAAATCCGGCTTCCTCGCTGTCCCAGAAGGGGATCAGGTGAGCCCAGGACCCTTTGAACCGTCATGAGTCAGTGGCCCAGCGTCTGAATTTGGATCACGTGACCACAGGGGCAGCTGCAACGGCCGTAAGTGTGAAAAAAGGATCCTAAATTAGTCATGTGGTAACTTTGAACCGTCCCTAAGTGAGTGGTCGTAAGCCAAGGACTCTCCACATTTGCCTCTGGAGAGCAGGTAATGTCAGAAACAGAGGAAGCTTTAACGGGCAGACCCGAGTGGGGGGGCTGGTCCCATCACCCCGAAACGCCTCTTCCACTTTCCCCCGTGAAAATGCCTGCCTCTCCGTGGATGAGCTGACTCCGGCATGAAGGCTTCAAAGCAGCCGCCCTTCGGCTGCCCTGGGGAGCAAAGAGGAAGCCAATTCGGGGCCCGTCCATGGCTGCCCTGCATGATGCCAGCGGTGGGTTGCTGCCAATTTTACTACCGGTTCACATCCCCCGCGCAAGCCAGACGTGCTGCGTGTGCATGCACTGTTCAATGCAAGTGGTTCTTTGTGCATGCGCAGAACAATTTACAGTGCACAGTGACTAAAAACCCAAATGGCAACGGCCCAGCGGCAGCGAGGGAACCGGTTCGGGGGCGTTGCAGGCCTGGGTCGCTGCCAGTTCCGTGACCCAGGCCTGAATTCCGCTACCGGTTCAGTTGAACTGGGCCGAACCGGGAGCAAGCCACCTCTGCCGTATACCCAACCACCATCTGAGCTCTCCCTCCTGCCTCTCACAGAATCTCCCCCTTCCTCTCGCTCCGAACGGCAAGCGGCGTTTCCTTGCTGATTGAGGAGTTCCTGTAATGAGCTGAAAGTGCCGCTTCTAATGGCATCCGTGACTCGTCGCCCAACTCAGGGGAAGGCACCGGCTGGCACCGCCTGCCAAGGTCTTGGGGGACCCCCAAGGCTGCGTCCCTCCTGCCTTTCCCAGGAGCAGACTCCGTCCCCAAGGAGAATCCTCCTCCTCAAAGAATCTCGGGCCGAAGGAGAAGCTGTGCCAGGGGGCGCTTCCCACCATGGAAGTGGAAGGGGAAGTGGGTGTGGCTCCATCGCTGAGGACCAGGCTGAGGTCCCTTCCAGCTCTATTCTGATCGACTGATTGGTTTGTAGGGTCCCAGCCGTTTCCCTGAGCCACTGAGATGCCCAAGAGAGAGGAGACGCCAGACGAGGCTTGCAAAAAAACCACCAGCTTTTATTGATGGCCGTAGCAAACGCTGGGAGACGAAACTACGACCAAAACATACAAACCAATGCATGGAAGGAAGAGCCACACCCTGCAAGAGGAGCTCAGAGTATTATATACATTTTGGGCAGACAGAAACAACGTTTATCCAATCAGAGACAAGCCTGATCTTTAAAGCGTCCTTTTATCCAAGCTCCTCTCTCTGTCTCCCTTCTCTGTGGAGGATCCCTAGAGCCTTGGGGAGGGGGTGGCAGCCCCCCTTGGCCAAGTTGTTATTTCAGCAGAAGGCTTTAAGGATTTATGAGCCAGGAAAACTCCCTGGTTTGGTTCCTTTATCTATGGGGCCTGATATTCCCGTGTAACAATTCCTTCTATGCTTTCAAGAATGTGCCTAGCTATGAAGCCAAGAGATAGAAGCGAAATGCAGCAGTGAGATAACATTTGCAGTAATGTCATCCAGTATATTAAGGTTACAATTTGCTGGGCTAGAAAACAAGTAATTTCTGACCGTATGCAATAATATAAGCAAAGCTCAATTCTTAATAAATGATTTCTAGCAGTATCTCATATCAGAAGCTAACGGCAAATATTGGTTTAATCAGTAACAATTGTATAGTAACATAAGCAATTCATAATAAAAGCAAATAGCCAATATGGATTCATATTGATTCATAGACTCCTTCAGATTGATTGATTAATTCTGCAGATTTGTTTTTTTTCAAAGGTTTTATTTCTTTTAAAACACACAAATATTTCATCATTCCTCAATCATTAAAACATCGAAGTACAATTTTTTTGTATGCCCCTCCCTCCCTCCACCCCCTACCCCCCTCCTCCTTCCCCCCCCCCGACTTCCCAGAACCCGTACACGGTATGGATTTTTAACAAACACAGTCTAAAATCTATTGAGAAAAAAGAAATAAAGAAATTAATGACATTCTGCATTGACTCTTGCTGAGCTAACTTTAAACAATTTAAATCATTTCTGATCTTAAGCATAGGCTAACTGGAATTTCTTGGTCCCGTATTTATTTTGTATATAGTCAATCCATTTTTTCCAGTCTCGTTTATATCTCTCATTTGAGTGGTCTTTAAGATCTGCCGATATTTTAGCCATCTCGGCTAAGTTTGTGACTTTCAATGTCCATTCTTGGATTGTAGGCAAGTCTTCCTTCTTCCAGTACTGCGCCACCAACAGTCTTGCTGCCGTTATTAAGTGCAGAGTCAAGTTAGTCTCTACCACTGTAAAGTCAGTACATATACCTAGTAAGAATAACTGGGGAGTAAACTTTATCCTTCTTTTAAAGATATTTTGCATGACCCACCATATTTTTATCCAAAATGCTTTAACCTTTTGGCAGGTCCACCATATATGATAATACGTAGCATCGAGAGAACCACACCTCCAACATTTAGGCTGTACATTCGGATACAACTTTTTAGGATCTAAATGCCATCTATAGAACATCTTGTAAAAATTTTCTCTCAGATTTTTTTAATTCTGCAGAATTAGAAATTTGCAGATCTGGAATGGAAAGCCACCCTGAGGCATTAATCGAGATGGGCAGGTATAGAAATGGAATAAATAAAATCAATAAAAGTAGAGGACGACAGGGCAGTGGAGGACTGGTCTTCTCCTCCTGGATTAGGGGCAGCAGAGCCCCAGATAACCTACTCCTAGGCGGGGAGGCTCCCCAGAGCCAGGGGTCTGGCCGATGCAGGAAGCAAAGGGAGCTCATCCGTCTTCCACCGGTCTCTGCTCAGTGCCAGCATCCGAGTGCCAGGGACAGATGGCTGCCGAGGGAGAGATGGGGCTTCCCGGGGGAGCAGCCGGCCCAACTGTCAGCCCCCTCCTGGAGTTAGCAAAACATGTGTTCCTCCCCTCGCTTGGGAAGTGCTGGGATTGCCCCCCTTCAGCTTAAACAAAAGTCTCCCCAGGTGGCTCATAGCAGAACGATAAAAATGCAAAATGCCGCAGAAATAAAACAAAAAGGCTAAGCAGAAGACTCTCTCGGGACAAGGGTGGGGTGGGGGCTTTCTCTGTCGGCCTGAAATCAGGATGGATGCAGTGGCGCAGTGGTTAAATGCAGCACTGCAGGCTCCTGCTAGATCAGCAGGTCAGCGGTTCAAATCCCACCGGCTCAGGGTTGACTCAGCCTTCCATCCTTCCGAGATGGGTAAAATGAGGACCCAGATTGTTGGGGGCAATATGCTGACTCTCTGTAAACCGCTTAGAGAGGCCTGAAAGGCCTATGAAGCGGTATATAAGTCTACTGCTATTGCT
This sequence comes from Thamnophis sirtalis, assembly GCF_051295495.1. Lineage (NCBI taxonomy): Eukaryota > Metazoa > Chordata > Lepidosauria > Squamata > Natricidae > Thamnophis > Thamnophis sirtalis. The sequence goes on along the minus strand of NW_028261385.1, from coordinate 1,358,708 downwards.
ATTGCTATTGCTATTGTTCTGGACTTTCTTTGGTCCCCCTCAGATATGAGTAGCAGAAGAGGACAGAATATCAGAGCTGGAAGGGACCTTGGAGATCTTCTAGTCCCTACTCCCTACTCAACGGCTGGAGAATATGGCTGTCTAATCTCTTCTTTAAAATCTCCAGTGATGGAGCACCCACAATTTTTGGAGGGAAGCCATTCCACTGGTTAATTGTTCTCACTGCCAGTTAATTTCTCCTTAGTTCTAGGTTGCTTCTCTCCTTGATTAGTTTCCATCCATTTCTTCTTCTCCTGCCTTCAGGTGCTTTGGAGAAGAGGTGGACCCCCCCCTCTTCTTTGAGGCAGCCCCTCAAATACTGGAACACTGCTAACATGTCTGCCTTAGTCCTTCTCTTCATTAGACTAGATGTACCCAATTCTTCAAATGTTTTATTCTCCAGCCCCCTAATCCTCTTTGTTGCTCTTCTCTGCACCCTTTCTAGAGTCTCAACATCTTTTTTCCTATCGTGGCATGCAGTGCTCTAGGTGTGGTCTTACTAAGGCTTTATAGAGTGGTGTTAGTACCTCCCTTGATCTTGGTTCTGTCCCTATCTTAATCTGGGAGAAGACACCCCCCCACAAGGTCAAAGGTCTTCAAACTTGGCTACTTTAAGACTTGTGGAGAATTCTGGGAGTTGAAGTCCACAAGTCTTAAAGTGGCCAAGTTTGGGGATCCCTGTCCAAGGTCCTTTCCAACTTGGTAATTTTATTAGCTCCTCCCAGTGAAGCTTTTTTCCTCTGGCCATGCACAGAGTGAGGCGGGAGCTTCCACAGAGCGCCTGGCCCAACATCTGGCACCGCAAACATCGGGAGACCCCTGTCCGCCTGGCCCTCCTCTTCTGGATGGGTCAGGCAGAAGGAATCCCTGCCCCAGATCCCCCTCTGCAATTCACATCCTGCGAAGGCTGCAGGCCCAATTCAAGGTCATATGAGAACTTTCCCTACGTCCCAGGCTGTTTCTCAAAACACAAAGGATGCCTTGGAATGGTGGGCAATGGACTGGAGAGGAGGGGCCAATGGGGAAAAGGGGAATCCACCTAGCTGCTTCCCGGGGGGATCTTTAGAATTGTCTTTGCTGCTTCTGTGCCTCTATCAGTGAAGTGATACGCTTGGTAAAATTCTGCCTCTTATGCCAATTCTAACACATCGAAAGGAAAGGGGGGAAAAATCCACAGATGTTACACCTAAGAATGTTTTCAATGCGAGCATCTCTTCCTTCTTCGTCTTTCCGTGCTCGCCCATTTCCTTCGCATTAGTATGGAATTTCATTAAATCGCTTCTTGCTGGTTATGACTCACTGCTGACTTCCGCAGCTTTTACGACTGAAGGGCCATTTGCTGGCGGCTGAGCACACCCGTTGATCCCCCTGGTTTCCGATCCCGCTCGCTAAGCCCTGTTCGTCGCTCCAGCAATCCAATTAAGAAGACCCACCCTGCGGATGACATGAATAGATCACGGGAATCTCATTTCGTTTTATCAGCACCAGGACGCTCCCTGGGCCTTGAAGGAACTCTTCAGAGGCAGCTGCAATTGATGAACACTCGGCTCAAGATCTTAACAGTCGCCCTTGCCCCGTCCAGGAAGGCTGTGGTGGAATGTGGCCAGGATTCCCAGAAGGAGGGGCTGCATTTCAGAGGAGGAATTAATGAATCAAGGAGAGATCCAGCCTAGAACCAAGGAGAAATTTCCTGACATTTGAGAACAATTAATCAATGGAATTGCTTGGCTTCACAAGCTGTGGGTGCTGGAGGTTTTTAAGAAGAGACTGGACAGTCACTTGTCTATCCCTTCCTTCCTTCCTTCCTTCCTTCCTTCCTTCCTTCCTTCTCCATCACTGGAGGTTTTTAAGAAGAGACTGGACAGTCACTTGTCTATCCCTTCCTTCCTTCCTTCCTTCCTTCCTTCCTTCCTTCCTTCCTTCCTTCCTTCCTTCCTTCCTTCCTTCTCCATCACTGGAGGTTTTTAAGAAGAGACTGGACAGTGACTTGTCTATCCCTTCCTTCCTTCCTTCCTTCCTTCCTTCCTTCCTTCCTTCCTTCCTTCCTTCCTTCCTTCCTTCCTTCTCCATCACTGGAGGTTTTTAAGAAGAGACTGGACAGTCACTTGTCTATCCCTTCCTTCCTTCCTTCCTTCCTTCCTTCCTTCCTTCCTTCCTTCCTTCCTTCCTTCCTTCCTTCTCCATCACTGGAGGTTTTTAAGAAGAGACTGGACAGTCACTTGTCTGAAATGGTAGAGGGTCTCCTGCTTGAGCAGGGGGTTGAACTAGAAGATCTCCAAGGTCCCTTCCAGCTCTGCAACTCTGCTATCCTTTCCTTCCTTCCTTCCTTCTCCATCACTGGAGGTTTTTAAGAAGAGACTGGACAGTCACTTGTCTATCCTTTCTTTCCTTCCTTCCTTCCTTCCTTCCTTCCTTCCTTCCTTCCTTCCTTCCTTCCTTCCTCCCTCCCTCCCTCCCTCCCTCCCTCCCTCCCTCCCTCCCTTCCTTCTCCATCACTGGAGGTTTTTAAGAAGAGACTGGACAGTCACTTGTCTATCCTTTCTTTCCTTCCTTCCTTCCTTCCTTCCTTCCTTCCTTCCTTCCTTCCTTCCTTCCTTCCTTCCTCCCTCCCTCCCTCCCTCCCTCCCTCCCTCCCTCCCTCCCTCCCTTCCTTCTCCATCACTGGAGGTTTTTAAGAAGAGACTGGACAGTCACTTGTCTGAAATGGTATAGGGTCTCCTGCTTGAGCAGGGGGCTGGACTAGAAGACCTCCAAGGTCCCTCCCAGCTCTGTAATTCTGTTAGTAAGAGACAACTCAATTCAGATAGTTTGTGTGAGAGAAAGAGGCTGAAGATGGGTGCTCCCTAAGGGTTCCGAGAGTATAAGCCTTATGAGAATGTTTGCATGCTTTACTTTGGCAAGAACCTGTTTATAGACAAAGATCAATAAAGAAATCTGATTGGAAGCTTCCCAATATACCTATCTTGGGTTTTGGAATTCGACACCAATATTGCCAAACTAAAGCAAAGTATCGACATCATTAAAGATGCATTCTGGGAGCTGTTAAGGAGGAGCCTGTTAAGAAGCCAGGGGGGCCTTTGCCCAGGTTCGCCTGGTACACCAATTGCGGCCCTACTTGGACAGGGGGGCACTTCAGATGGTCACTCAGGCCCTTGTCACCTCAAGGCTGGATTATTGCAATGCGCTCTACATGGGGCTACCCTTGAAAAGCGTTCGGAGACTACAGCTGGTCCAGAATGCAGCTGCGCGAGCGATATTGGGTGTACCGAGATACACCCATATTACACCTGTCCTCCGCGAGCTGCACTGGCTGCCAATTGGTCTCCAGACACAATTCAAGGTGTTGGTTATTACCTTTAAAGCCCTACATGGCTTAGGACCATCGTATCTGCGAGACCGCCTACTGCCATACACCTCCCAACGGCCGATAAGATCCCACAGGGTGGGCCTCCTTCGGATACCGTTAGCCGGACAGTGTCGGCTGGCGGGCCCCCAGAGGAGAGCCTTCTCTGTGGCTGCTCCGACCCTGTGGAATCAGCTACCCCCAGAGGTCCGGATCTCACCCACTCAAATGGCCTTCAGGAAAGCCGTTAAAATCTGGCTGTTCCGGCAGGCCTGGGGCTGTTGACCTTAGTGTTAAGGTCCAGCCCCGATTAGAACGTATGTGTGTTGTGAATTTTAAACTGTTTTTTTACTTATTTTGCTTTTCTTTTTTCTTCTTTCGTTGTAAGCCGCTCAGAGTCCTCCAGGATTGGGCGGCCTATAAATTTAATAAATGAAATAAATGAAATGAAGAAATATTAAGAACTCTCGTTCTCCCATAAAAATTTCTCCCTCCCTGTCAGGCTCCCAAAACCAAGAAAGGATGATTCTTCTAAACAGATTTGTTTCTTGTTCCTCGCCTATAGAGAAAGTCTTGCCAGACTAAATTTACTTGCACCACTAAAGGTATACTCCGGGAACTATTAAGGAGCAGCTGTCTTCATCCTCTTTCTGTCACACAAATTATTTGAACTGAGTTGCCTCTTGCCCCTCTGAAATGCAGCCCCTCCCTCCTGGGAATCCAGATTTTATTCCTTCAATAAGCCAGCTGCAAGCATGATATAGAACAGAGGCCTTCAAACTTGGCAGCTTTAAGACTTGTGGACTTCCACTCCCAGAATTCTCCAGCCAGCTATGCTTTAAGACTTGTGAGCTATGCTGGCTGGAGAATTCTGGGAGTGGAAGTCCACAAGTCTTAAAGCTGCCAAGTTTGCAGACTCCTGTAGGAAGTTAGCACCCAGGCCTCTCCTAGAAAAATGAAATATCCTGGGAAATATTGAAAAGGCAGAATATTATATTTCCCTGAATCAGAAATAGATAAACATGTTTTTAGGCAGGAAACAGACTCACTCTTAATAGCCCCCACCTTTTTCAATGGGCCATTAGAGGCCCTCAGTTAGTTTACATAACAAAGATAGGACTAGCCTTCTACAGAACTCACCACATGGCCTCTGGGAACTCAACCAAACTTGGATTCAAAACACAGCCTAGAGAGTTGTCCCTGCATGGCCCCATGGGAGTCTGACAACCAATCAAAATACAAACTCATGATCAAAGGCCAGAGAGGGCATAAAGCCGGGAACTTTCAGTATTTGCTCTTTTTTCTTCTTCACCCAACATTTGGAAGCATGGGATAGCAATAGCAATAGCAGTTAGACTTATATACCGCTTCATAGAGCTTTCAGCCCTCTCTAAGCGGTTTACAGAGTCAGCATATTGTCCCCAACAACAGTCTGGGTCCTCATTTCACCCACCTCAGAAAGATGGAAGGCTGAGTCAACCTTGAGCCGGTGAGATTAGAACCACTGAACTGCAGATAACAGTCAGCTGAAGTGGCTTGCAGTACTGCACCCTAACCACTGCGCCATCTCGGCTCTTTTCTGCTCAGGAACTCAAGCCATGTGATCCTGTCCACCATTAAACCGTCTTTCCAAGCAGCCTCCATGTTCCCAGTGTCTTTTCCCCCACTTGGAGCTGAACCCAGAAGGACGTTTTTCCAACAGTCCTGATGTAGGAGATGGTCAGGCGGAATCCGAGGGAGGGAGGGGTCAAGCATGTCATCATTCTAAGAGATCTAAGTTCAGCCCTCCTTGAATCCCATTGCCTCTTATCTACCACCAATTGTCGAGTTCAGATTCTTGTAGAGAGCCAGCGTGGCATAAACTTGGACTCGATTCAACAGCCTTGCTTCCCGATTTCTTGTGCCTGACATACCCTGCTACAGCTCTCTCTTGAACCCACCACCCCTCTAGGGAAGGAGGTCTACCCTCAGGTGGCTTTTATTGTTAGGAAATATTGACAGAATAACACAGTTGGAAGAGGCCTAGGAGGTCTTCTAGTCCAACCCCGTGCTCAAGCAGGGAACTGCCCAACATCCAGACGGCATCTACCATCCCTTAACTGAAGGCCACTGATCGGGAACAAAACCTTCCTTGAATTTGCCCCACGCGCCATGATGATCCTTTCAGGAGATCCGAGGTGCTTCTCTGAACTCCTTTCACGAGGAGCTGCCCTGTGCTTTCCACTCCTATCAGGCTGCCTGTTACAAACAAGATTATCCACAAAGTCAGCCGGAATGTGAGAAGGCCGCCAGGAAGACCTGCTTTGTCGCTTCCGTTTAGCTCAAAGCAGAGACGGGAAAAGCACCCTCTGGCCTTAGGAACTGGTTCCTTGCCAGAACTCCAGAGAAGCATAAATCTTAATTGAGCATCTCTAGTCTAGTGAAAAGAAGGACTAGGGGTGACATGATGTTGGAATCCATTCCGGGTGTGTGTGTGTGTGCAGGGCAGTTTCTGCTGTCTGAAACACACATACACAGGGATGCAAAAACATCGCACCAGAAACATCTTTCCGGCCTAAACGGCCAGGACTCACTATGCAGCCTCATGTAACATGAACTATGTGAGCCAGCTACACCCACACATGCCCTTTCCCCTCCCAATGCTATGCAGCTTGTAACTTTCTATTCCCCCTTTGCCCACCCTTTGCCATGATGTGATTTTCTATTGGCTTATGTGTAGAATGCTGTGATTATCCCTGTCATCCGAAGTATAATCCAGTCCACGGTGGAGGGCATGGTGCAGAAAAAGAGCATCAACATGGCTTTAGCAGGCCCTGATGCGCAGGAACAAAGAGCACTGTTGACAGACGAAGAGGGAAAAGTCTTTTTGACAAGAAAGAAAAAAGTAGGAGATGTTGTAATATAACTCCTTGTGTAGGTGTGGGTCACCCATGGCCCAGTGGATAACAGGGCATGCAGAGCCACGCTGAACCACAGGAAACAAACTCCATAACATCCTAATATTCTGATAGTGAATAACATAACATCCTGATAGTTCACTCTAGATGTGCCTTACCCAGCGACTCCAGGAATTGACCATATATAGACAGAACTTCCCTGAGCAGTAGATTAGCAATTGTAGTTTTACAGGCTGTCTTTAATCACATGCTGATTGCTCCTCCTGCCTTTGTCCTATCTCAATAAAAGGGGCTTCCAGACACCAATCTGGGTCGCTCCATCCCGAGAAGGATCGTGTCCGTGTCTTTTCTCCACATTGGCCTCATGGACGACCCACGGGAACATCACAACATGATAGCAGGCTTCCAATACTTGAGGGGTTGCCACAAAGAAGGGGAGGGGGGCGTCGACTTATTTTTCAAAGCATCAAAAGGCAAAGCAAGAAACAACAGATGGAAACTAATCAAGGAGAGAAGCAACCTAGAACTAAGGAGGAATTTCTTGACAGCGGGAACAATCAATCAGTAGAACGGCTTCTCTCCTGAAATTGTGGGTGCACCATGACTGGAGGTTCTCAAGAAGAGACTGGACAGAATAACATAGGGTTTTCTGCTTGAGCAGGGGCTGGACTAGAAGACCTCCAAGGTGCCTTCCAACCAGTGGTGGGTTTCAAAAATTTTTAGAACCTCTTCTGTAGGTGTGGCCTGCTTTGTGGGAGTGGCTTGCTGGCCATGTGACCAGGTGGGAGTAGCTTTGTAGTAATGTGACTGGGTGGGAGTGGCTTGCCAGCCATGTGACCAGGTGGGCGTGGCCAACTTGTAAAATGTGGTGAAACTCACTTAACAACGCTCTTGCTTAGCAACCAAAATGTTGGCTCACAAACTCTGGCATTTGAAGCACGCAAGTCTTAAAGCTGTCAAGTTATAAGACCCTTCCACCCCTAACCCTTTAGGAAAAAAATCCCCCAGGGGTGTTCAAACTTGACAGCTTTAAGACTTGTGGACTTCAACTCCCAGAATTCCTCCTCTCGCTCTTCATCTTGATGATGTGCGGACGGGTAGAGGGGAGGGAGCTGGAACCACTTCTAAACGGCACAGTAGATTTGTGGAACCTCTTCTATAGAAGAGGTGAGAACTGGCAGGAAGCCACGCCTGCTTCCAACCCTTCTGGCTGGGGAATTCTGGGGGTTGAAGTCCACAAGTCTTAGAGTTGCCAAGGTTGGGAAGCCCTGATGTTGACTGTTTCGATCACACCTTGGGGATGGCCCTGAACTGGACTTTGGATGTAGGGGAAGGCGTTTTGGCACACACATGTACCCAGTGTGAACAATACAATTGTCACGCTTAGCCGGAGACGCTGCATGAGACCCGGGTGTGATTAGGGATTGAGAACTTATTAAAAATAAGAACATCTTGACTCATCAAAGCCATGGGAAGTAGCGGAGGCAAATATCTGGGGGTCCATGGAGAATGGCAACTCGGAAGGGAAAATGAGTAAGCCACCCAGAGTTTGAATTATGAAAGGAGATGAAATAATTGAGTCCTGGTGCACCTCAGAGAAAGGCCTGGGCGAAGGGCATCTGCGGTCAGTCATAACACCACAGAAGACGTGAAGGTGAAGGTTTCCTGAGTGAAAGGACTAAAGCAGGTGCCAGAAAACCAGCATTTAGGCATCCATGTGGTTGGGGGTATCTATGAAAAGTAGGAGCCCAAAGGTTGCATGTTACCCTCCAGGGGGTGGGCGTAGCAGAAGATTCGGAATTAATTTGGGGGGAAAAATGTTATGAATCTCATTCATCCCGGAGAAAAATCACTCGGAATAGCAGGGCAGGAATGAGGAAGAGAATCCATAAAAGGTGATTAGGAGAATTAAAGAAAACATTAATCTTTGGGTTAGGAAATCTGCTTGGGAAAAAGGTCTCTTTGTGGGGTCAGAACAGAACAACAGAGTTGGAAGGGACCTTAGAGGTCTTCTAGTCCAACCTCCTCCTCAAGCAGGATACTCTCTACTATTCCGACAAATGGCTGTCCAGTCGCTTCTTAAAAATCCAGCATCAACAACGTCTGGAGGCAACTTCTGTTCCACTGGTTAATTGTCCTCATTATCAGGAAATTTCTCCTTAGTTCTAAGTTGCTTCTCTCCTTGACTGGTTTCCATCCATTGCTTCTTGTCCTGCCTTCAGGTGCCTGGGAGAATAGGTGGGACCCCCCCCCCCCCCCGCTCTTCTTTGCGGGCAGAGCCTCTCAAATACTTGGATACTGCTGTCGTCTTCCTCCTTGCTTTAGTTTGAACTAAGTTGCAGATGTTTGCCTGTTTCCTAACTGGAGACGCAATTATGGGTGGAAAAGCTTAAGCCAGGGATGTCCAACCTTAAGATCGGTAAGTCTTGTGGGCCTCAACGCCCAAAATTATCCCAGCCAGCCATGCTGGTTGCCCAAAGGAGGCCGGAATACACCAGAATATCAGAAGAACACAGTCGGAAGGGATCTTGGAGGTCTCCTAGTCCAACCCTCTGCTCATTTCAGACCTTCCCAGGTGCCCTATTTCATCTTTCCTCACTGCTGCTGAGAAGAAAAGCAGCTTCGTGTGGGGAAGGAAGGCTTGCTAAAAGGGCCTGCGAGGGGCAGAGAGATGGGGTGGCTGAATAGCACTAGTTGAGCTCACTCTAACTATGGATTAGTTAGATTAATTGGAATGGAATGGAATTTTATTATTTGTATGCCGCCCTTCTCCGGGAGGACTCAGGGCGGCGAACAATTCAAGGGGGGAAAAAAGGGGGAACATAAAAAGACAAAATACAAATAATAAAAGTAGACAACAGTCGCACAACCATACATGTCGAGAGGGGAGGGGAACTCATCACCCCCAGGCCTGCCGGCACAGCCAGGTTTTGACGGCTTTCCGGAAGGCCTGGAGAGAGGTGAGGGTCCGAATCCCTGCGGGGAGTTCATTCCAGAGAGCCGGAGCTGCCACAGAGAAGGCCCTCCCCCGGGTAATAGTCAGGTGGCATTGGCTGGTAGATGGCACCCGGAGGAGGCCGACCCTGTGAGATCTAATTGGTCTGTGGGAGGTAATTGGCAGCAGGCGGTCTCTCAAGTACCCAGGTCCAATACCATGAAGGGCTTTATAAGTTACAACTAGCACCTTGAAGCGTATCCAGAGTTTGAACTAAGTTGCAGATGTTTGCCTGTTTCCTAACTGGAGACGCAATTATGGGTGGAAAAGCTTAACCCAGGGATGTCCAACCTTAAGATCTGTAAGTCTTGTGGGCCTCAACGCCCAGAATTATCCCAGCCAGCCATGCTGGTTGCCCAAAGGAGGCCGGAATACACCAGAATATCAGAAGAACACAGTCGGAAGGGATCTTGGAGGTCTCCTAGTCCAACCCTCTGCTTGAGCAGAATCTCATTTCAAACCTTCCCAGGTGCCCTATTTAATCTTTCCTCACTGCTGCTGAGAAGAAAATCGGCTTCATGTGGGGAAGGAAGGCTTGCTAAAAGGGCCTGCGAGGGGCAGAGAGATGGGGTGGCTGAATCGCACTAGTTGAGCTCAGTTTAACTATGGATTAGTTAGATTAATTGATGGATTAATGGAAGCGAGAGGGAGGGAGGGAGGGAGGGAGGAAGTGGGGAAGGAGACTTTAATCCAAAACTCTTCTTCTGGGATGATTTGAAAGATTGAATTTGAACACCCCCTCCACCCCCACCCACCCCCGGTCCTTTCCAACCCAAGGATTCTCAGAATCTCCGTCTGTGGGGATGTGTCTGTTAGTGGTAGGAAGAAGTTGCTTTTCTAAGTTAAGGGATTTTGCGTACGTGTGAATCAAAGCAGCATTCCAATTCTGGTCATTGTCTTCCTATCTGGTCTGGTCAGTCATTGCGGCTTCCAAGTTTCAGGTGTGACCTGTAGGTGAGTAGGAGGTGTGTTTCTTCTCCTCATCTCAGTTGGCCTCCAGTGACGTAACCCAGGCTGTCCAACTGTGGCAACTTTAAGACCAGCCTCCAGGCTTTCCGCAAAGCCACAAAGACCTGGTTGTTCCGGCCGGCCTGGGGATGATGAATTTCCAGCCCCACTTGAAATGTTATGACGTTGTTTTTACTCTGTCTGTCTTTTGTCCTACTTGTATCCCCTTCTTCCCCCCCCCGCTTTTGGTTGTTAGCCGCCCCGAGTCCCTCGGGAGTGGGGCAGCATACAAATTAAATAAGCATTCCAAATAAACACTTCATCTCCCAGAATTCCCCTGCCAGCCATGCTGAGGCTTCCATGTCCAGCAGATAGCTTCATAGCCCTCCAGTCAGGAAAATCCCCCTGGCTTTGAGTTTGGATCTCCTTCAGCCTCTAGTTCAGGGATGTCCAACCTTGGACATCCCTGAACGAGAGGCTGAAGGAGATCCAGTGGCCTTCAATTCCCTCAGCCAGCTGCCTGGGGGATTCTGGGAGATGAAGTCTTAAAGTTGCCAAGGTTGGAGACCCCTGAGCCCTGACTTAATTCTGTGATGCCCATCAGCTGCCTTCCTGTCTTCAGCTAAGTTCTCCGGCTACTACAAACCTGCTCTGAAGTTGAGATGAAGGTAGGTGGGAGGAAGCTGAGATGAGACGCACCCAGAAGTTACACCACACTCTGAGTGCTGGCGGGCACCCAGTGCCAGTTCTGGCTCTTCAGGAGGTGCCTACTGGTTATGGCTGGCTAAGGTTCAGCTCTGCCTTCCTTTGTTTGAGATTGAGATGAGAGATTGAGATGCTTTATTTGTATGCCGCCCTTTTCCCTGGGGGGGACTCAGGGCGGCTCACAACTCAAGGGGAGGGAGGACAAACAAGTCACAAACATGAGAAAACAATACATCATTAAAAAACACAACAGTCATACAATTCGAGTGGGGTTAAAATCTTTAGCCCCAGGCCTGTCGGGACAGCCAGGACTTAAGGGCTACGTGGAAGGCCTGGAGGGTGGTGAGGGTACGAATCTCCACGGGGAGTTCGTTCCAGAGGGTCGGAGCAGCCACAGAGAAGGCTCTCCTCCGGGTAGTTGCCAGCCGACATTGGCCGGCTGATGGAATTCGGAGGAGGCCTAATCTATGGGATCGTATCGGCCTAGTGGAAGTAATTGGCCCACGCCTGGAGCGCCAGGGTGCTCCGTCAGCCGTGGCTTCTGCTCCAGAGAACCCGGAGGCTTCCAAAGGTTCCTTTGGATTGTTGGTTCTAGAGAGGGATGGAAAACAAATCCTTTGTGATGCAGCGTGGAATGCTCTCCGTGGCCAGTGCAGGAGGAGAGGCATCGTGGAGAAGGGAGGCTCCAAGGATCTCCAGCTCTGGCTTGCAAAGATGGCTCCTCCTCCCCCCAGCTGCGTCTTTCTCCCGCTGGACGGCTGCTTCGCCCTCTGCAGCACCATCACCGTGGCCCTGCTCCTCTTCCTCAGCAAGCGCAGCCCAGGAGGGCTCTTGGCCTGGGACAAGGCTCTTCCCCGGGGCTGGAAAAGAATTCGGCCTTTGGCCAGGGAATCGGGAGCCCCCAGGGACCTGCCCTCCTGGAGGCGGCTGGTGAGTCCTCTGCCCCCCCTTTAGGGCTGCCCCACTGAGCAGGGACTGGGAGGGGGCCTTCCAGCATCCGTCACTCTTATATTTTTTTAATTTAAAAAGTTTTTTTTTATTAAACACACATTAAAACATTGGACAGAGTGTAACCGTCCTGGCAATATCTTTGCCTTACACACTAGAATATAAAGTTAAAAATTATAACGACCATGCTTATTTACAATTGGTCTAGTCAGTATTTACAAATACAAAGATATCGTATTTCCCTCCACGTTGCTTTGACATTTTCACTATTATAATTTCATAGACAATTCTAATCTCCATTCTATAAATCTTAGTCATCGCTTATTTTGGGTCTCCCCATTTTTGTTCCAACCATTGATAAAATTTATCCCAGATCTTGTAATATTCTGATTCGTCTTTCTTCTTCAATTCCCACGTCGATTTATCCATGTCAGCACAAATCAGAATTTTCCTAATCACTTCCTCTTCTTGTGGAATTTCCCTGTTTTTCCAGTTTGGGGCAAAGACCATTCTTGCTGCCGTAATAATATGTATTATGAAGTAGATCACCCCTTGTTATGTTTATCGTTTATGATTCCCAAAAGAAATAGTTCTGGTTTGAATTCTCTTTCCTCTTTGGTTAACTCTTATCAGCCACCTTTGAATTTTCCGCCAATATTCTTTTTCTTTTTGGCACGACCACCACAGATGACAGTATGTGCCTGATTCGTAATCACGTTTCCAACAATTTGGTGCTAAATTTCTAAACATTTTGGTTCTTTCTTTCGTGTGGGAGGCAGCATAAGTCATTCTTACGATGGCCTGGCTGTGTGAAGGAGATGTTGCAGCATGGGGGCTTCCCAATTTCAAGAAATGGTACCCACCACCGGGGAGAAAGGCCCCGTCAGCTGACCTTATTTGTTAGTAGCTAATTTTAGGTACAGGGATCCCATTTTGCTTGGATTCAGAGCAGGGGAATTGGAATTGAGGGCTCAGTAGTTCCTTCCACAAGTTATGGTTTAACACTGGAAAAAAAAATACAAAAAACCAGCTTGCACTTCACACACACACACACACACACACAGAGTGAGTGAGTGAGTGAGTGAGAGAGAGAGAGAGAGAGAGAGAGAGGGAGGGAGGGAGAGAGAGAGAGAGAGAGAGACAGAGAGACAGAGAGACAGAGAGAGAGAGAGACAGAGAGAGAGAGACTAACAATAACAGAGTTGGAAGGAGCCTTGGAGGTCTTCTAGTCCAGTGGTTCCCAAACTTGGCAACTTTTAAGACTTGTGGACTTCAACTCCCAGAGCTGGCTGGAGAACTCTGGGAGTTGAAGTCCACAAGTCTTAAAGTTGCCAAGTTTGGGAACCATTGTTCTAGTCCAACCCCCTGCTCTTGCAGGAGACCCTATGCCATTCTAGATCAACGGCTGTCCAATCTCTTTATGAAAACTTTTAGTGCCCTTCCACTGGTTCATTGTTCTCACTGCTAGGACTTTCTTCATTCCTCGTTGCTTCTCTTCTTGATTAGTTGCTTCTCCTCCTGCCTTCTCCTGCTTAGGAGAATAGGTCAATAGCCCCCCCCCTGTCTTCTTTATGGCAGCCCCTCAATTATTGAAAGATGCTATCTTGTCACCCCTGCTCATTCTTTCCCTTAAACTAGGCACACGCCCAATTCCTGCAACTGTTCTTCATATCTTTTAACCCCCTAATCTTTTTTGCTCCTCTTCTCTGCACTCTTTCCACAGTCTCAACATCTTTTTTAATATTGTGGCAGACACACACACACACACACACACACACACACACACACATGTTTGTATCCTGATTGCCTTTAGTTAGACTGCCAATTTGTCAGTTTTGTTCTCCAGTATACTTTGACCCCATTAAGAAGTCCTGAGGGCAGAAGTCCATTTTATTTGTGGACTCATAGGTGAAATGACCTTGCTTGCCTCCTGTTCCTGGAGAGAATCCACCTTGGTAGTCACCAAAGGTCAACCCCAACATAGTGGATCATCATCATCACAATCGCCATTTCCTTGACCGGGATTGAGAAGGTGTTCCACACAAACCCAGCCAGGGAAAGGAGAACATCCAGCCTCTTCCCATGGAGTAACTGCCTTCTCTCCTGTCTTCCGTAGGATCATCGTCTGGAAGGCAGAGGTCCACCCCACGAGGCAGTTCTTGACCAAGGCGAAGAAGGTAAGCCTAGTCAACCCAAGTCAGTGAACCCTAAAGGTGCCAGAATTGCCCTATCTGGCAGGGACCTTCCGGTACGGCCTTTAGCTTAGAGACCCACCAGCCTTGCCAGGACTCCAGACACGACATCTTCTGCAGGGCCTTAGAGCTGATGGAGGCTACAGGGACCGTTCCCTCGACTGGACCAAAGGACACGCTTCTTGCACCAAGACTGGAAGTCCTCCAGAAAGGTTCACCTGTTCTTAGCTGAGTGGAGGGAAGAGCCCAGGAGGGGATGTTCCTGGGGGAGCAAAACATGGGTGGTATTTACCTACTTTGGGTCATGAAATATTTGCAAGAAAACAACTAAGCTCAGAGAGCACCAAGCACCCCACAGTCCTCCTCCTCTTCTTCTTCTTCCTCCTCCTCCTCCTCCTCCTCCTCCTCCAATCTCCCTCCCTTCCAGCACTGATGATGCTACCTAGTCGGGTCATGAAATGTCTGCAAGAAAGCAACTCAGCCCAGAGAGCACCAAGCACCCCACAGTCCTCCTCCTCCTCCTCCAATCTCCCTCCCTTCCAGCACTGATGATGCTACCTAGTCGGGTCATGAAACGTCTGCAAGAAAGCATCTCAGCCCAGAGAGCACCAAGGAGCCCTCAGGTGGCATTTTCCTTGCACGTAGGCAGTTTGTGCCACTGCAGCAATGAAATCCCAGCCAGCTGTTGGGGTAGAACATCAGGCGGGACTCGGGAGCTACAATAACTCTCCAGAGTTTCTTGATGACCGGATTCCCTAATGGGCCACTTAATCCTCTTCTTTCCTTGGGCAGGTTCCACTGGCTGGGAAGGAGAACCACAGCTTCGCCAGTCGCCATGGAAAGAGAGCGGTTACTCAGCCACCACCATCCGCAGACTTCTCTGTGACAATGCCAGCTGTGCCTTATGTGCTCATGCAGCCAGGGAGGCAGAGAAGGTGGTGCACATCCAAAGACTGAAGCCTGAGAACCTTGTACTACGTAAACCATCACTCCCCACCACCTCTTATGTGGAACGCTCCAGCCTGCCAGCCATTTCTGGTTTGCAGGACAGTCCCATCTCCCCCCGCAGCAGGAGTGAGCCCCCCGTGCCTGAGATTGGGCATCTTAGACACAGCCCCTTACTCAGGAAGAGGCAACGCCTTCCTAGAGATGGACCCCAGAGGAGGAAGCCCCTCCCTTCCAAATTACCAGGTGCAGACCCCTCCCCAAACCATGTCACGGACCTCAGGCGTCCTCACCTGCAGATGCCCGGCCAAAGGAAGAATAATTTCCGCACCATTGATGAGCAGGAGGATGAGGAAGATGAGTCTAGCAGTTCTTCAAGCGTGTCTGGTCCTCCTTACGCCAGCTGGGCAGGATATGGCCACTTTTCTGGTGCCTCCACTGTTCACAGCCAGAAGCACCGTACTCTTAGGAGACATCAGAAAACCTTCCATCATCACGGAGATGATGGGTCCTCCAGTGAGACGGAGGCCTCTTCTAGCAGCGAAGGAGAAGGCCAGAGGGGAACACACCTCCTTTCTGAAGAGGAACAGGATTTTCTGACCGCCTCTCTGACCATGTCCAGCAGCTCCAGGAAGACGGAATTTGTGACTATGGGGCTCCCCTTTGTCTCTAAAGCTGTTCTGGAGAAGTTGGAGCAACATTTGGTGGTGAAGAGGACTCAGAACGCAATTGGGCTGCCCGTGATCCTCCTCAGGTCCCTCAAGGCCTTTCTGCCCTTCGCTCCGAGTCCTCTTATTCGGTGGCCCCAGAAGAGAGAAGTAGTGGTGGTGACCAGGCCTCAGGTCCTCCCATTTAAGAGTGTGACCACCAGAAGAAGACTGGAGCAGCACTTGAGAAAGAGGGCTCACCTCAAGCGCTGGGGGCTTCCAAGGGTGATCCAAGAGGCCCTCAGGCACATGAAGACTGACTTCCACCCCATTGTTCCTGGGGTGGAAGGGCCTGATGAAGACAAGTCCCCGCGCTCAACGAAACATCCCCATTTAGCCTCCACAACTAGAGAGGCAACCTTGGACTACCTCCTCCACTCCAAGCCCAGGTTCCAGGTTCACATCGGGAAGAAGTTATTCCAAATTGCCCAGGAGGCCTTTCCTAAACGAGTGGAGAAGTCCCAGAAAATGAGCACCTCAGAGGAGAAGAAAGCAGTCCTTCCGAAGCTGATCAGATTATCCCCGAGGAGCCCCCAGGCACGTGGTGGGCCGAGCCTCGGTCTTCGGAGGAAGGCGGACAGTGTGGAGATGAACATCAAGTGCAAGCACATCCAACTCTTATGGCAGCTCCCTACTTTCTACTCCCAGTCCTTGTCCAAGATGGCTCCCAAGACTTTTAATCTGCCAGTGACTCCACCTCGGGGGTTTGGCCCCTCTGAGTTTGGCCCCACAGAGACCCCTTTCCTGCCCAGCTCTCAGCGGCAGCTCCTAGACTCCCATGTGCTCAGGAAGACGGTCCAGCACCAGTGGGGGCAGCTGAAGCTTGTGCAACAATCCCTCAGGCAGTTCCTCTCAGCCGCACCCTTCAGCCCTGCCACCCCAAAGGGTCCCCGAGTGGACGTCAAGGTGGCCCCAAGAAGCATGTTGCCTTTCGTCCCCTTGGAGGCCAACCGGAAGCTGGAGGACCACATCAAGAGGATGATCATTGAGAGGCAGTGGGGGGTTCCCCAAAGGGTGATGAAGTCTCTCCAGATGTTCATGCCAATGCCCCCCATTGTAGAGGAGATGGACGCAGAGAGCGAGGAGGAGAAGGTTGCAAAGAGGTCACCTTCTGTGAAGGATTCAGGTCTCCACAAGCTCCCCCAAGCCCTTCGGAAGCACGTGGCCCAAAAAGCTCTCAAGATTCACCTGGGAGAGCCTGGTCCGTTTTCCACGCTGCTTCAGGTGGCTTCTCTCCGAGACAGAGAAGACGGCGCCCTCCCCAGAATTATCTCCCCTGGGACAAGGACTTTGCAGCTGCGACCCAAGGAACTCTGCTTCGTGGAGATGATGGCCCTGGAGCGTGTTGAACTTAACATCAGGCACAAAGACTTGGCTCGCAAGTGGGGGCTGGTCACTTTGTACCAAAAGTCCCTCTCCCACATGTTCACAGGTGTTGAATTTCAGGTCCCCCCTCCTCCCTTACCCAGAAGGGCCCTTGGGTTGGATATCAGCTCATCAGATACAGTCTTCATCAGCCAAGGAACCCGGGAAGATCTGGAGTGGCATGTCAGAAGGAAGAAGATGCAGCACACCTGGGGGCTGGTGAGTCTCGTCAAGAAATCCCTGCAGTTGTTTTTGCCAACTGCCCCGCGCTGGCACGCTGCAGGGCACACCGAGGTGATCACCCTCCCAGCTGAAATCACTTTCCTCGGGGATGCCAACCTACATGAGCTAGAGAAGAACATGAGGAAAAGAGTCGTGCTGCAGAGATGGCACCTGCCCAGGAGGCTCCGGGAGCCATTGAAGATGCTTGGCTCAGAGATGGCAGTGGTCTCAGGCCCAAGTCAAGAGGTGAAGAAGCCAAGAAGGAGGACGGCTTCTTCTCCACGTCAGCTGGAGGTCTTCCACCTGCCACCACAGGGGAAAGCCCTGGAGGAGGTGAAGGTCTCTCTGGAGAAGAAGCACATGGAGATATCGCTGGGGGTGATGCCTACAGTGGCCAGACTCTCTTGGCAGCATGCAACCTCCACACCAAGGAAGCCCCTGCCCAAGCTGATCCCTCCTGGCCATAACTTCCTCCAGCCACGTTGCCGCTTCTTGCCCTTTGAACGCCCAGAAGATGTGGACCAGATTGAGCAGACCCTGAAGCACAAATGGCTGATGTTCCTCTGGGGCCTGACCACCCAGTACCTCGAAGCCCTGGGAGGGATGATGCCAAGACCACCTGAGGAGCGTCCTCTCCAGCCCAGATTGGCAGATCGCTTGGTCTTCTCAGAAGTGGAGACCCCCTTCCTCCAGGAGAATGTCAGAGGAACCTTTGAAGGACACATCCGCAGGAAGTGGCTGCAACACGAGTGGGGGCTGCCGGACGTGATCCGGAGGTCGCTCAGGGGCTTCATGGGAGGAGTTCCCTCCCCACTCTCCCCACAAAGTGTGTCTCAAGTGCAGATTCTACACGAGGAGTTGACCTTCCTCCCTCAAGATTCCCGCCGGTTCCTGGAGCTCCATATCCATAGAAGAAAGCATCAGCATCAGTGGGGGTTGCCCAAGAGGGTGCTGGAAGCCATGAAGGGGCTGGGGGTCGAGTCCATCCCTGGTCCTCAGTCCAAGGAAATGCAAGAGGTAGATCAGAGTCAGGTGGGCCTGGGGACCTCTGAAGCAGTGGCCACCAATGGGGAGAAGGCACCTCATCACCCATCTCCAGAAGAGATGTCCCCGTCCGAGACCCTGTTCTTTAGTGGCGAGGTGGAGGAAAGGATCCAGATGTTCTCCCTTAAGAAGTGTGTGGAGGTGCATACGGGGGTCTTCCCAGGGGTGGCCAGGCAGTCCTGGCAGCGTCTCCCTCCTTCCAGAGCCCCCCTCCCCAAACCGGCTTCCCTGAGCTCCTGGACCCCACAGCCACGCAGAAAGCTCCTGCCCTTCGTGCACGCCGAAGACATTGACCGGTTGGAGCTGGGCATTTTGCGCCACCGCTTGGCCTCCCTTTGGGGCCTGGGCAGGGCCTACACGGGAGCCATAGCTGCCCTGCAGCCCAAGCTGCCCTCCAGCCACAGAAGACCCGGAGAAGAAGAGCTCTCCGAGGAGCAGGTCCTCTCTCTGCAAGCGGAGGTCCGAGAGGCCCTAGAATTGCACGTCAGGAAGAAGAGGCTGGAGCACGGATGGGGCTTCCCCAGACTCATCCAGAAATCCCTGAAAGGCTTTATGGACAGACCTCCTGCCCAGCCGAGCCTTCAGAAGACGGACAGCTGTGCCCGCATCCTATGCCAGGTCCCAGCCTTCCTTCCTCAGAGCACCTGCACCCACCTGGAATCCCACATCCAGAGGTGGCATCTACAGCGACAGTGGCATTTGCCAGCAAAAGCTCTGGAGTCCCTTAAGCTTCTCCATCCTCGGCCTGCGTTAAGCCCGTCTGACATGAGGAGCAGTGAGGATGGGGACATTTCCCCCTACTGTTGTGGCCAGGGGGCTGTTTCTGAGCACCCCACTCTGGATTTGGGGTATTTCCAACCAGGAGGGGACATGGGAACTGCTGGCTCAGTGGAGGGCACCCCACAGCGGGCTGAGGTTCTGTCTAAAATAGACGCCAAAGAGGTGAATCAACTTCAAATCTACTTGTGTAAGAAGAACGTGGAGGTCCAGTTGGAAGCAGTCCCAAATATTGCCTGGACCCGGAGCTCTTCAAGGCAACGCCTCCCCAAGCAGATCCCTCCTGGCCTCAGAATGTGGCAGCCCCGATCCTCCTCCCTGTCCTTCTTCCATGCAGGGGAGGTGGAGCGGATCGAAATGGCCATTCGTTGCCAACATCTCCTATCCTTGTGGAGCTTGGGAATGAGCTACGTGGATGTTCTGAGTGCTTTGCCCTTCGCGCCATTCTCCAAGCCTTCCAGGCTGAGAGGGACCAGCATTGAATTCTCAGAGGTCCAAACATCCTTCCTCCAGGAGCAGGAAAGGCAAGGGCTAGAATGTCATGTTGTGAAGAAGAAGATCCACCATGCTTGGGGCCTCCCGGTTCTTGTCCAGAAATCGATGAAGGCCTTCATGCAAGAACTTCCCATGCCCCCCACCCCACAAAGGAACCCAACTGATGTCCATGTTATGCACCAGGAGCCATCTTTCCTTCCCCAAGTTGTCTACAGCCGCTTGGAGTTCCATGTCCAGAAGATAAACTTCCAGCGGCGATGGGGGCTACCCAGGAAGGCATTAAAATCCCTCGGGATGCTCTGCCCAACAGGTGATGATGCTGAGGCGGAGAGGCCACTAACGTCCCATCTTGATCAAACCTGGAGGAACCTCCCCAGAGGTCCCAGCTTGGAGACTCCTTCAGTAGGTTGGCCTGGAGGAGCACAGAGCACGGAACAGGCCCCCGGGAGGAAAAGTGATGTATTAGGGACTTTGGACCCTCTGAACCTGAGGAGGCTACAGATTCATCTGGCTAAGAAACATTTGGAGGTCCACTACGGGGTTCTTCCAACTGTTGCCAAGGCCTCCCTTGGCCTTGCGGATGTCTATTCAAAGCAGCCCCTTCCTAAGCCGATCCTTTCTGGCCAGGGGCTGCTACGGCCTCGCAATCTTTCCCCGCTTACTGTGTCTCCAGAAGACAAGGATCGCTTGGAGTGGGTGGTCCAGAGAAACCGTTTTGCTTTCTTGTGGGGGATTGGCCTGAGATACAGGGAGGCCCTTTCCGGAATGATGCCCCCATTTACGTCCCCATTCCCCAGGCCCAGGCTGCCACAGGCGGATTTCTCAGAGACGCAGATGTTCTTCCTCCAGATGGAGGACAGAGAAGCCCTAGAGGACCACATCAAGAAGAAAAGGATACAGCACATGTGGAGCTGCCCGATTCTTGTCCAAAGGTCCATGGAGCGCTTCATGTCAAGAGTTCCCTTGTGCCCCAGCCCCCACACGGTAGAGACCAACACCCACATTTTGCTGCATGAGGTGCATTTTCTACCCCCCAACACCCAAACCCACTTGGAGCACCACATCCAGAGGCGGAAACTGCTACAGAGGTGGGGGCTGCCCAAAAAGATCCACCAGTCTTTAAAGATCTTCCTCCCAAGAGCCCCGATGAAGGCTCCAGCTCCCCCCACTAAGGAACTTTTGGAGGGACCAAAGAATCAGCAGTGGAAGCAGCCAGCAGAATCGCTTCCAAAGATGACTTCATCAGCCTCTTCTTCAAGGCCAACCAGGAATCACACCTTCCATTTCCAGGTGTTGGAGACGCCGTACCTACAAGACGAGGAAAAGGAAGTCCTGGAGCATCATATCAAGAAGAAGAGACTCCAGCACCAGTGGGGACTGCCTGTTGTCATCCAGAGATCTCTGCAAGCTTTTGCACCCCCTTCCCTTGGACCAGTCTGTCCCCCAAAGAAGGCAGGTCCAGACGTGAAAATCCAGGTTCAAAGGCCACGTTTCCTCCCTCTGCATTCCCAGAAGAATTTGGAGGATAGCCTGAAGAGGATAATCACCCATCAGCAGTGGAGACTCCCAAAGAAAGTCCTGGACTCTCTACGGGCGTTCTCTTCCACCACCCCAGCCAGAAGGCCACAGCCCGGTCAGGAAAAGGAAGGATCCGATCATGTTGCCAAGAAAGAGCACCTCAAAACACACCTCAGGAGAAAGTCAACAGAAATTAGCTTCCAGTCCAGGACAGTCCCTGACATTTTGCTTCCTGAGTCTCTTCACAGTGAGAGGGGCCCCACAAGCACCACTCGGCCACCAGAGTCAACCTCAGCCATAAATGGTGAGGGACCCAACCAGATAACTTCTCAAGCTGAGGCCAAAGACCTTCTGGAATTCCACATCCTACACAAGAAGATTTGTCACGAGTGGGGCTTGCCACGCATTGTGCAGAAATCTCTCTCGGCTTTCTGCCCCCCTCTTCCTAAGCCACGAGCTGACCAGGGATCGGTTGGGGAGCATCTGGAGACCGTGAAGGAAGATGGTGCCGCCCCTGAGGAAAACATCCTTCAAGATGATGAAATGAAACTCTTGGCGGAAAGCCAACAAGCGACAAAGGAAGAGGTGAGTGAGACCCCCCAAGACTCCAAAAGAGGCAGTGTTAGCACCAAGGCCGCAGAGATGGAAAAACTGACCCTTGCTGGTGGAATGCCAGAGTCTCCAGAAGAAACCATCTCCACTGGTGGGGAGAAAGAAGAAAGCCACAGACACTCGCCAGACACAGAAAAAGAAAACGGGCTTGCTTCCAAGACTCCACAGCACCCCACAAAAACCAGCCCTCGGGTTGAAAGTCCTCAATCCGTAACCATGTCCACTACCCGCCCACAGAGTCCATCAGCCTCAGAAGAAGTCAACATCACAAGTAAGAGGCTAGAAGCCATTGAGGAGGAGACACCTAAAGGAACAACTACTCTGAGTAAGAGTCTGCAAGCTGCCGAAGAAGCCAATGTGGCCGGATTGCAGATTGATGATTTGGTGGCCACTGAGACTCCATGTTCTACGGAGGCAAAAGGCCCGTCAGGCCCAGGGAATGTGAATGTGTCATATGAGACCCCACAGACAGCAGAAGAAAGCAGGGCAACGGAGACCATCTTGGGGGGAGATGCTGCAGCAGAGAACGGAAGATACTCCCCAGGTACTGGTTCTCTACAGATGGAAGAGGAAGGGATCCATGGGGCTGCAGAAGAGGAAAGCACCACTGTCCATGGCCTAAAAGTTGGACCAGAGGATGTTGCTTCGGACAGCCTTCATGCCACCGAAGAATCCACTGAGGAATTACGCATCAACAATCTACCGTCAGCTGAAGAAACATCCATTACCAGCAAAGGTTCCCGAGCTACAGAAGGATTGGTTGAGCTACAGAGCACAGGAGAAGTTGTTGACATGCCACAAGCCACAGGAGAAAGGGCCAGAGCCAGCAAACTCCCACAAGATGAAGAAGAGAGCGAGAACGCGACGTCTCCTAAATCAGAGACCACACGGAGTCCCACCTCTGAGATTTCACTGGCCGCGGAAGGAGAGAGAGCCGTGGCAGAGAGCACAGCGGGTGGGAAAGCGAAGGATGCTGAAGTCACAGCAGCTGCTGAAGAGAGTGACTTTCCTGGGGGGCCACATCGGGAGAAGCCACACCCCATCAAGGATATGAGCCTTGCTGATGGCAGGAGGTCATCAACTGCTGAGAACATCATGGCTGTCAACGTGGAGGCAAATGTCCCAGACCAGACACTTCCAACCATGGAGGGAGGAGTCAGTCCACCCGTTCCACTGGAGGGGACCCTCTCTGGATCACTACTTCCAGAAGCTCTAGAGGAAGCGAAGACCCCTGATAAAGCTGCTTGGTTCCAAGATGAAACAAGCATGGTGGTTGGAGGCTCACAAGCCCCATTTCCAGGCAGATCCCCAGACGTGAACCTGAAGGGTCCACATGCTAGAGAAGAAAAGAGCCTCAGTCTTGGGGAGATCTCCAGCGGAAGAAGTCCAGAGGAGGAGGAGGAGGAGGAGACACGTTCCTCGGGCGAAAGTTCAGAGGCTGCATCCAAAGAAGCCACCCCTTCGGACGGCCCCTCGGGCAAAGAGGGAGGAAATGCAGAGATGGGGGCCCTGTTAGCAGGAGAGGAGGGGAGACTCTCTGAGCTGCATCCGCAGTGGGTCACAGCTGCAGAGAGACGACCTCCAGCAGGAGGAGGAACGCACGGTGGAAGTGGGAGCTGCCAGGTCACCGGCAGACTGAGCCCCATGGCGGAGAACCCCCCAACTGCAGAGAGAAAGAGGATGGGTGGCAGGACTTGGGCGCAAGACACAATGGGCCACTCGGCAGCCTCCTTCGCAGGAGAAGCTCCCCAACAGACCCAAGAGTCCTTCCGGGCATTTCTGCCCCAGTCCAGATTTCATAGCTACCATAAACAACCCAGAGTCCATTGTCTTACAGAGGCCGAACTGGACTCTCACTCAGGCTCACAGAAGAGCCTCCAAACCTACCGGTCTGAAGTGCGACTCCAATTGGAGCCTGGAGGAAGAATTGGCTCCTGGGTGTCTACCTGTTCCTCTTCTCCAAATGCTCTTCCTGCCTTGGAGGCATCAGAGGGAGGAAGCAGCCAGAAGATGCAACTTGAAGAAGGTGAAGCCAGAGCCCCCAGCTCTACAGGAAGATCTTCATCCCCAGAGCTGATGGTCCCACACATCCTGTTGCAGCAGGGAAGCCCAACGCAGGACTGGCTCGCTTTTTCTGAGCCAAAAGATTATGGAAGCCCATCACCGCTTCCTCCTCAATCCAGCTATGACAAGTATGATGACACCTCTAGGGGACGCCAAGTTTCCCACCCCTCAGAGTTTGTCTCTAGGGAGGGCGGTGCAGAATCCATGCCAAGAAGTTCCATCGAGCATTTGCTCTGGGATAAAGAGAGCTTCTCGCGGAAGCTGGAACGCGGCATGGAAGGAATGGTAAGACGCAGTGCATCTCCATCGGGAGTGAGACACCCAGGAATGCAGCCGGTGACCCGTTCTCCCTATGAGTGTGGCGCTACAGTTTGTGAAAGAGAGGTGGGTCAGAAGTGGGAGCAGAAAGAGGAAGCTTCCCCCATGGCCAGAGATGCAGGAGCCAAGTCCGTGGCATCTCAGGAAGACCATGAGACCCAGAAAAAGACCCGTCGTGCAGGAAGCATAGTACAGGATCATCTCCCAGAGCAGGAGAACCTTCTCAAACCTTCTGAGGTGGCAACCAACCTTCTGCTCAGGTCCCACGTTGTCCAGAGAGCCTTGAGTTCCTTCGTACTTCCTGCCTGTGTCATCTCCTCATATTCCACCTATGAGGAGGTGGAGGTGGGACTCATCCGGCAGGTGGGCAGAAAGCACCGGCAGCGGTTGAGTGGCCAATTAGTTGAGGAGAAGCCACTTCTTCAGAAAGAGTCTCCACCAGAACAAGGACAGGGTGTTGGAGGTGAAAGACCACTGCGGTCTGCAGCTCCATATACTAGAGAGCCTAAGGATTGGGCTTACAGGGAGCCACCTGCTCCTCCTCCATCACTTAACCTGAGTACCATCACTCTGGACCAGCAGGACCACGAAGCTTCCCAGGTAACTGGTGAGGCTTCAAGTGAAGGTTCTCAACTCTCAAAGCTATCAAGCAAGAACTTCTCAGCTGTATCTTCTTTGGAAGCAGGAAGTGAATTGCCAGCTCCCCCGTCTGATTGGCTTCGGTCAGAAACAGGAGCAGAGAGCGGGTACGAGGATGGCAGCAGTCTGGTCATCAGAGATGTTCCTCAGACCCCAGACCAGCAATCAAGGGAACAAAACCCGACGTCTTTAGAAGACCAGTCCCAGTTCAGCACGGAATGGGAGTGGGACAGAATAGGGGACTGGGCCACTGAAGACATGAATAGCGAAAGTCTCACCATGGAGGAGGAGAAGGAGGAGGAGGAGGACAGCCATCTGACCATGGAGGAGAGGCCCTCAGAAGGGTCTTCGTGGAAGGCTGAAGCCAGCTCAAGACCACAGAGTGAAAGCGCGTCATCCAGCTCCAGGAAGGAGAAGATCAAAGGTCTCTCTATCATTGGATCGATTCTGGAGAGGAAGCTCGCCTTGAAACAGGGGATGGACGTTTGGCTTCATAGCCAGGGCTGCTGGTTGACAACCTGGACACAGGAGGACAGAGAAGGAACTCCCAGGGTAGGTGGGACTCATGTTCCCCAGAGACAGACCTTTCCCACTGGACGACCGGGCTTCCACCACAGAGGCCACACTTCCACGGGCTCCTTCTCCACGCATGAGAAAGCGAGCGGGTCCTCCTCAGAGGACTATGCCCAGAACAAGATCCGGGGGCCAGAAGACGCTTTGGCCTGGGATCGGACTGGGCTCAAGACCTCAACCGCGACTTCGGTGGCCAGAAAGAGGCGGAATCTCAAGGTCCAAGGCCTAGAAAGGGCAGCTGAGAGGGAGGCTGGCGGCAAGACGCGGGGACACGGCAGAAGGAAAATGAGGCCTGGCAAGAGGGACTTGGACACCAGCGGCCGTGGGGAGAGTTCCTCCAGCAGCAGAGAAGGGAGGGACAGCAGCGGCACCTCCAACAGTGAAGGGCAGCCGGCCGCTCAAGAGGCAGCCAAAACAAGAGAGGGGAGACTATATAGGAGAAGGGAGGAACCCCCCCTGTTTGAGAGGACCACCCACCAGCCCCTTCCTCAAGCAGAACAGGACTACAGGGCTGGGCAGCCCACCGCTTGGGGGTCCGCCCAAAACAGGGAGGGCTCCCCAGGAAGGGGCCTTTTAAGACTGAGCCCCCGAGAATACCAAGCTGCAGGGAGGGAGAGGCCTCGCCTTGAGGACCCACCAGGAGGCGGGGGGTTTTCTGAGGCCGCAGCCCCACCAGGCAGGCCCACAGGCCCTCTTCCCCATGGGGAGCAGTTCCGCAACCTGAAAGAAAGGATCCGGTTGAGGCGGAAGGAGCTCTGGAGCTCCCCAGAGAGCCAGGACGAAAAGCCGGCGTAGCTTCTCTTTGGAGCGGCCGTGGGTGTGTAAATAGTTGGTGTTATTTTAAAAAATATCCATTAAACTTTTTAAGTGTGCACTTTGAAATGAGACTGAGGTGGCCACGCGTGTTGCATTTCGCCTCTTAATGGCCTCTCCAGATATTCGGCGATACCTGGGGGGGGGGTTCTCTTCACCTCCCTCTCTCTTTGCATTGTGAAGTACCCGTGGTTCGCCCATGAGGCCAATGTTGAGAAAAGACACGGACACGAGCTTTCTCGGGATGAGGCGACCCAGATTGGGGTCTGGGAGCCCCTTTTATTGAGATAGGACAAAGGCAGGAGGAGCAATCAGCATGTGATTTAAGACAGCCTGTCAAACTACAATTGCTAATCTACTGCTCAGGGAAGTTCTGTCTATATATGGTCATATCTTGGTCAGGATGTTTTATCTTTTGGGAGTGGTTTTTTCCTGTGTGGTTCAGCGTGGCTGCGCATGCCCTGTTATGCACTGGGCCATGGGTGACCGCCACACCTACACAAGGAGTTATATGACAACATTGCATCTCCCCTCGGTTTCTTTGACCCTGGAGGGAATCACTGATGTTCTCTCAAAGGGGGAAGAAACCCTCTTTTCCAGCCACCCCCCCCTGAGTTTCCAAGTCCCTCCCAATGGCTCAGTGGTGGGATTCACATTCCTTTACTACTGCTTCTGTGGGCGTGGCTTGGTGGGCGTGGCAGGGCAAGGATACTGCAAAATCCCCATCCCCTCCCGACCAGCTGGGACTCAGGAGGCAGAGAATAGATGGGGGTGGTATTTACCGGTTCGCCAAAGTACTCAAAATTTCCACTATCGGTTCTCCAGAACTGGTCAGAACCTGCTGAATCCCACCTCTGCAATGGCTCCTCATTCTGTGTGCCTCAGGCACCCCAAATATCTGGGCATCTCCATGCCTTTCCATTGTTCACCCCCCACCACACACACACACTTGGGAGTTGCGTCTGAAACAGGGGGAGCAATAGCCCTTAGGCTTATATTCCACTTCCCAGTGCTTTACGGCCCTCTCTAAGCGGTTTATAGAGTCAGCCTCTTGCCCCCAACAATCTGGGTCTCATTTTACCCACCTCGGAAGGACAGAAGGCTGAGTCAACCTGGAGCCAGTCAGGATTGAACTCCTGGCTGAGGGAATGGTGAGTTAGCCAGCAACACTGCATTCTAACCACTGTACCACCAAGGCTCAGAGGAAGGAAAGAGAGAGAAAAGGGAAAAGGAAAGGAGGGAGAGAGGGAGGGAGAGAGAGAGAGAGAAGGAATGAAGGGAAATATTGCAATAGCACTTAAGACTTACATTCCGCTTCACGGTGTCAGGGCTGGGCCAGCTTGGGCACCGCAGAAAAGCAGTGGCAGCCAAAAGGGGAAGGGCAGGAACAGCCTGAAGCCACCCCCACACCAATGTTCCCTCTAATTTTTTTTCAGTGTGTGCGGAAAAGTATAGTATTTGAGCAGCACATTTTCATGCCTGAGCACCTGAATTTTTTTCACAGATGCTTCACAGAGCAATTGATTTATAGGATCCGAATTGGAATGGAGAAAAATGGTGTGTGTGTGTGTGTGTGTGTGTGTGTGTGTGTGTGTTTGAGTGAGCTTGAGGGATCCAGTAAGGGAACTGCGCCTGTTTAGGAAAGAAGGTAAATTATTGCAAACATGATCAATCGAAGATAAGTATGGGGACAGGTTGGGCAGTAGAGAGAAAGTGATAAAAGAGTGGGAGAGAGGAAGAAAAAAAGAGGGAAGAGAGACAGAAAGAGACAGAGAAGGACAGAGAAAGTGACAGAAGAGTGGGAAAGAAGGAGAGAGAAAGAGAGACAAAGAGAAAGAGGGTGAAAGAGACCGAAAGAGACAAAGAGGAGAGAGGACAGAGAAAGTGACAGAAGAGTGGGAAAGAAGGAGAGAGAAAGAGAGACAAAGGGAAAGAGGGTGAAAGAGACAGAAAGAGACAAAGAGGAGAGAGAAGGACAGAAAAAGTGACAGAAGAGTGGGAAAGAAGGAGAGAGAAAGAGAGACAAAGAGAAAGAGGGTGAAAGAGACAGAAAGAGACAAAGAGGAGAGAGAAGGACAGAAAAAGTGACAGAAGAGTGGGAAAGAAGGCGAGAGAAAGAGAGACAAAGAGAAAGAGGGTGAAAGAGACAGAAAGAGACAAAGAGGAGAGAGAAGGACAGAGAAAGTGACAGAAGAGGGGGAAAGAAGGAGAGAGAAAGAGAGAGAAAGAGAAAGAGGGTGAAAGAGACAGAAAGAGACAAAGAGGAGAGAGAAGGACAGAGAAAGTGACAGAAGAGGGGGAAAGAAGGAGAGAGAAAGAGAGACAAAGAGAGAGGGTGAAAGAGACAGAAAGAGACAAAGAGGAGAGAGAAGGGAGAAGGAGAGAGAAAGTGACAGAAGAATGGAATGGAGGGAGAGGACGCCAAGGCTGCAGGGCTCCCGCTCCTTCCTCTGGGACGTTGGCCTCGGGAAGTCCGTAGCGCGGTCTAGAAGGGATGCCGCAGACTGGGCGACGGTGGGCGCAGAAAGCCAGCCTGGATCCCGGAGAGAGCGAGTGGAAATGGTCCCCTGGGAGTTTGGGTCCCGCTTGAAGCTTCATCCTTTGGCCGCCCGGCGGGAGGGACCCGCTCGGGATCCTTTCCCTTTCCCTCCCTTTTCTTCGGTCTCCCCTCTGGTTATAAAGGCAAGAATACATTTGCATTCCCCCAACGCGGCTGGAAATCGAAGCGAAGGAAGAGGCTGAAACACCCCCCTTCCTCCCCTGGGAAGAGATTGCGGAGGATCCCCTTTTCCCTCCTCGGAGGATCCGACCTCCGTTCTTCCTCCTCCAGGGCCCTGGAAGGCGCGCAAAGGAACCCAGCGCTCTTTCCTCTCCCCCAAACTTTACGGACAGAAGGCGGAGTTGTCCTGGGCGGATTTGGGCGATCCTTTCAGTCGCTGAACGCAAACTAGGGGCTCCGGTCGCAGGTGCAAAAGGCCTCCCTATTCGGGCGGGGAGGGGGGGGGAGACGATGCCGCTGCGCCCGGGACCCCTCCTGTCCCTCGGGGCGGCGCTGAGGTCTCTCTTGTGGGGCGGGGGGTTGCGGGGAGTTCCTGGAAGCGAGGAGGTGGGAGGGGGGGGGAGATAGCCAGGGTCCCGTTTGGCTCTTCCTCCCGGCCTCCAGCTCTTTCCCCAGAAGGAAACGCCTTCCTTCCTCCGCCTTACGCCGAGCCTCGTTTCAAGGCTGCGGTTTTGAGCCCAGGCAAGACGGGAACCAAGGGGGGTTTTGCACA
Organism: Thamnophis sirtalis; assembly: GCF_051295495.1. Classification (NCBI taxonomy): domain Eukaryota; kingdom Metazoa; phylum Chordata; class Lepidosauria; order Squamata; family Natricidae; genus Thamnophis; species Thamnophis sirtalis. The sequence continues at coordinate 1,329,277 of NW_028261385.1, read as the reverse complement.
GAGCTTCTTCAGCTCGGACAGGATTGGGGGGAATGGGAGGATTTCGATGCCTTGCGGGCAGCTGGGCATTTGCACCCCCCACTTCCTCCCTCCTCACCGTTGCAGCCCTTGTTGGTCCAACACGATTTCCCTCCCCTGGGATGGGGGCTCCTCTCATCCACCCAACTCCCAGCCGCCCCCTTCCTGGTCTTTGCCCGCTTCCCTCTTGTTGCCTCCTTCGCAGGGCTGCTCGGTCCTCCGGAGCACAGAGTTCTCTCCTCTGCTCCGCCCCAAGGCTCCCCTGGAAGGCGCCTCACAAAAGCCACTGGGCGGCGCGCACCTTACAGGGAACAGTGGTGGGGGGGATCCCCTCCTGGGATCCGCTTCTTTCCACCTGGTTCCCGATCCCCCCTTGGGATCCCTGGCATTCCAGTGGATCCCCCCGTCCCTCCTTGTCTCCCTTGTCTCCCAATGGCCTCCCGGGATCCCCTCGGGCTGAGCTCCATCCCTTCCCGGGATCCCTTCGGCTGCTCGGCTCCTGGCCCGGCGGTTCTCCTCCTGGGGGTGGAAGGGCCTTTTCCCCGGGGTCGCCCGAGACTACCGGGGGGGGGGGAGCCTGGGAGGCTTCGGAGCCTGCGTGCTGCGTCTCCCTGGCAGGAGAAGCCGGGGAAGGGAGGAGGCGGGCCTTCCCTTCGGAGCCTCCCCTTCAGCTCCCCGGGCGAAGCTCCGCCGCCCCCGCCAGGAGCCTCCCGCGCCCAAAGGAGCCGCCCGAAGGGAAGGGGCGGCGGGAGGGGCGGGGCCACCGCGGCTCCTCCCACCGAAGCCCCGCCCCTCCCTCCGCCTGTCCGTGTGGCTGGCTGGGGGCGGGGCGAAAGGAGGGGCCGGAGTGGGGACAGACGCGCAAGCGCAGAGGACGCTGGGAAAGCAGCTCCCTCCCAGCTACGGCGCTCGGTGGGCGGAGCTACGGAGGTTGCTGAGGCGGAAAACCAGGCGCGGAAAATGAAATAAAAGAAGGGAACGTGGCGGCGAAGGGAAGGCCGGAGCCCAATTTGGCGCTTGGGGGTCACCGCCGCAGGAGGAACGGTGTCGAGCGACATCAGGAAGGCTGAGAACCGAATTGTTCTAGCGGGTCCCTTTCTCTCCTTTGGGGGAAAATCCACGAGGCGGTGCCTGGAGAGGAGAAGGCGGGGCTTCGCAGGAAGGAGGGGCTGGTATATGGAGCGCCTTCCCTTTCGGAACCAGAGAGCTGACGGAGGGAGCGGTTCGCTTCGGAGGCGGAGAAACCGGAAGTAAGTAGAGTCTGCTGGGACGGAGTGGCAGCCTGTGAGGGTCTCCTTCGGGTCCTCGGGAGGGGAGGCCTCGGCCTGGGCCTCTCCTGCGGTGAGGGGGACGCCGCCGTGACCCGCCTCTCTTTCTCCCCTGCAGGAGGACGGAGGAGCCCCGGGAGACGGCGGGGAAAGGCCGGGGGCTCCGGAGCTGCAGGAGGGATGAGCCCAGCGGGAGTCCGGGAAAGGCGGCTGCCTGGAGGGCGATGCGGGGAGGAGGAAACGGGCGGAGACGCCGAGACGGGCCTGGAGGGCGGAGGGTCCTTCGGAAGACCCCGGAATCCCCAAAGGATCCAGGAGGAAGAAGAGAGATATCAGTGCCCGGAATGTGAAAAATTCTTCAAGAGAAATGTGTATCTACGAAAGCATCTAAAGGTCCATTCAGGAGAAAATCCTCATAAATGTCTGGAGTGTGGAAAGAGCTTCAGTGAGAGGAGCAGCCTTTATAGACATCAAAGGATCCACACAGGAGAAAAACCTCATAAATGTCTGGAGTGTGGCAAGAGCTTCAGTGAGAGGAGCAGCCTTTATACACATCAAAGGATCCACACAGGAGAAAAACCTCATAAATGTCTGGAGTGTGGCAAGAGCTTCAGTGAGAGGAGCAGCCTTTATAGACATCAAAGGATCCACACAGGAGAAAAACCTCATAACTGTCTGGAGTGTGGAAAGAGCTTCAGTGAGAGCAGCACCCTTTATAGACATCAAAGGATCCACACAGGAGAAAAACCTCATAAATGTCTGGAGTGTGGCAAGAGCTTCAGTCAGAGGAGCAGCCTTTATGCACATCAAAGGATCCACACAGGAGAAAAACCTCATAAATGTCTGGAGTGTGGCAAGAGCTTCAGTGAGAGGGGCAGCCTTTATGCACATCAAAGGGTCCACACAGGAGAAAAACCTCATAAATGTCTGGAGTGTGGCAAGAGCTTCAGTGAGAGGAGCCACCTTTATAGACATCAAAGGATCCACACAGGAAAAAAACCTCATAAATGTCTGGAGTGTGGCAAGAGCTTCAGTGAGAGGAGCAGCCTTTATGCACATCAAAGGATCCACACAGGAGAAAAGCCTCATAAATGTCTGGAGTGTGGCAAGAGCTTCAGTGAGAGGAGCCACCTTTATAGACATCAAAGGATCCACACAGGAAAAAAACCTCATAAATGTCTGGAGTGTGGCAAGAGCTTCAGTGAGAGGAGCAGCCTTTATGCACATCAAAGGATCCACACAGGAGAAAAGCCTCATAAATGTCTGGAGTGTGGCAAGAGCTTCAGTGAGAGGAGCAGCCTTTATGCACATCAAAGGATCCACACAGGAGAAAAGCCTCATAAATGTCTGGAGTGTGGCAAGAGCTTCAGTCAGAGGAGCCACCTTTATAGACATCAAAGGATCCACACAGGAAAAAAACCTCATAAATGTCTGGAGTGTGGAAAGAGCTTCACTGAGAGGAGCACCCTTTATAGACATCAAAGGATGCACACAGGGGAGAAACCTCATAAATGTCTGGAGTGTGGCAAGAGCTTCAGTGAGAGGAGCCACCTTTATAGACATCAAACGATCCACACAGGAGAAAAGCCTCATAAATGCCTGGAGTGTGGAATGAGCTTCAGTCAGAGGAGCAGCCTTTATGAACATAAAAGGATCCATTCAGGAGAAAAGCCTCATAAATGTCTGGAGTGTGGAAAGAGCTTCAGTCAGAGGAGCGATCTTTATGCACATCAAATGATACACACAGGAGAAAAGCCTCATAAATGCCTGGAGTGTGGAAAGAGCTTCAGTCAGAGGAGCAGCCTTTATGCACATCAAATGATTCACACAGGAGAAAAGCCTCATAAATGCCTGGAGTGTGGAAAGAGCTTCAGTCAGAGGAGCCACCTTTATGCACATCAAAAGATCCACACAGGAGAAAAGCCTCATAAATGCCTGGAGTGTGGAAAGAGCTTCAGTCAGAGGAGCAACCTTTATAGACATCAAAGGATGCATTGTGGAGAGAAAGGGATGAAATGCCTGGAGAGTGGAGAGCACTGTTCCCTCTAAGGTGTGGCTGCGCCGCCGTGCACATTGCAAGAAAACACCACGCGGCCGTTTTTAACTGCGCGGAGTGATTTCTGCCACAGGTTCCGGAAGATGAGGGGAAGAGCTGCTGCCGCCTCCTCCTCCAACCGCACTGCCAGATTTGCCGCCAACGCTGCAGCCGAGGTGAAGCCTCCAAAGCTCCCGCAGGCGCCCCCGCCCATGGCAGCGGCGGCGGTGCCTCCCCCTCTGCTCGGAGCACCTCAGCTGGGCTCTGGGTTACCCCTGCCGCTGCCTCCACCTCCGCGGTTTTTCAGAAGCCATGAGGCCTTTTTCCCTGCTCCCCCCCCCTCCGCTGCCTTCCTACTATCTCCCGCTGCCAAATGGCTCCTCAAAAGCGTGGCGGAAGGGAGAGGGATAACGCGGGGGCCAGCTCAGGTGCTCTGCGTGGAGCCTCCACACACAACCGGTGTGCTCCACAAACGTTCTTGCTCACTAGCTCAAAAGGGCCCTCGCTGTTTCTCCAGGCAGCCCTCGCCGCTCCGTCCAGCCGAAGGTCGCTCCTGGCAAGGCAGGCTCCCCGCAGCTGCTCGGAGGCTCTGCTCTCCTCCTCCTCGTAGCGCCGTGAAATCCTTGGGTGGCTCCCAGCTCCTCTGCAATACAGCCAGTCCTTGACTTAGCCTCCACGCAGAGCACCTGAGCTGGCCCCCGCGTTATCCCTCTCCCTTCCTCCTCCGCCGTGCTTTTGTGGAGCCATTTGGCAGCGGGAACTAGTAGGAAGGCGGCGGGGGGGGTGGGGGGGTCAGGGAAAAAGGCCTCATGGCTTCTGAAAAACCGCGGAGGTGGAGGCTGTGGCAGGGGTAACCCAGCGGCCAGCTGAGGTGCTCCGAGCGGAGGGGGAGGCACCGCTGCCGCCGCCATGGGTGGGGGCGCCTGCGGGAGCTTTGGAGGCTTCACCTCGGCTGCAGCGCTGGGCAGCAAATATGTTGGTGCTTTTGGAGGAGGAGGAGGAGGAGGCGGCAGCAGCTATTTAGTGGCAGCGGGGGGTTAGTTGGCATCTTCAGCGGCAGCCCTGCCCCCTGTGAAAAAAACCGAAGATGGAGCAGATCCACGCAGATGACGTTGTTGCCACATGACTGGAGGAGGAATTCTGGGAGTTGAAGTCCACAAGGCTTAAAGCTGTCAGGTTTGAAGACCCCTGGGGGTTTTTTTCCTAAAGGGCTAGGGGTGCAAAGGTCTTGTAACTTGACAGCTTTAAGACTTGCATGCCTCAATGCCAGAGTTTCTGAGCCAACATTTTGGTTGCTAAGCAGGACCGTTGTTAAGTGATACTGATATTATATAACACTTTTAATTAAGCGGGTACCTTGAATAAACATAATTTGAGTTTCAAATAATACTGATTTCATTGTAGTCTTAGGTGACATCTGTGAAAAAAATTCAGGTGCTCAGGCATGAAAATATGCCGCTCAATCACTATACTTTTCTGCTCACACTGAAAAAAAATTAGAGGGAATATTGCCTTGGGGAGGGGGTGGCAGCCCCCCTTGGCCAAGTTGTTATTTCAGCAGAAGGCTTTAAGGATTTATGAGCCAGGAAAACTCCCTGGTTTGGTTCCTTTATCTATGGGGCCTGATATTCCCGTGTAACAATTTCTTCTATGTTTTCAAGAATGTGCCTAGCTTTGAAGCCCAGAGATAGAAGCGAAATGCAGCAGTGAGATAACATTTGCAGTAATGTCATCCAGTATATTAAGGTTACAATTTGCTGGGCTGGAAAACAAGTAATTTCTGACCGTATGCAATAATATAAGCAGAGCTCAGTTCTTAATAAATGATTTCTAGCAGTATCTCATATCAGAAGCTAACGGCAAATATTGGTTTAATCAGTAACAATTGTATAGTAGCATAAGCAATTCATAATAAAAGCAAATAGCCAATATCGATTCATATACTTCTTCATTACTATTCAGGAAACACAAAGTTTATTGCTATAGAAACGTCCCGTAAGCATCATTGTGCAAAAGGAAACAATCAGGTCTGTATGTTATTACCTTATTCTACTGTATTCATACCGTTTTCTTTCCTTTTCATCTTTACCCTATCCTTCTTCCTCTTTCCTTTCCCCTTCCTAACTTTCCCATTATTTGCATTTTTCTTTATCTTTTACACTTCGATAAAGTAACAAAAAGAAAAATCAGGTATCTAGTTATTAAGAAAATAACTGAAGAAGAGAGTGGGAGGAGACCTTGGAAGACTTCTAGTCCAACCACCTGATTTAATTTGTCAATTAAAAAAAAGAGAGGAATATAGGGAAACATCCATGAAATCACCCAGAATGCAGGTCACCTTAATGCGTGACGCGACAAAAGTACGAACGTCAAAAGCGCGCCAACAAAACCGCGGCGCTAAAACCGCGATGTCAAAAGCGCACCGACAACAGCGCGCCGACAGAAGCGCGATTTAAGTTAAGGTACGGTTTAGGGTTAGGTTACAGCGCGCTTCTGTCGGCGTGCTGTTGTCGGCGCTCATTCATTGCGCGGTTTTGTCGGCGCGGTTTTGTCACCGCGGTTTAGTCAGGCGCGCGTTTGTCATTCACGCATTTGTGGTGGAACCACCTTAATGGAGTGTTTTTTTCATTTGTTTTAGAACAGAGGTTGGGGACTATGGGCCTTTTATGACTTGCGCACTTCAAAGCCAGCATGGTTGGCTCAGGAATTTCTGTCACGGCTGCCTCCGATCAACCCCCAGGGAAGAAAAACCTTGGCTCCATAGATTCAAAGAAAAGGGACTTTTACTGTGAAAAAACAAAGGAAAAAGACAAATTGAAACTAACCCCAGTAGCCAGGCAACCACAGTCCAATCATTGGCCAGGAATATGTTTTGGGAATATCTCTGGTTCAGGTGCTCCGTGCCGCCCTCCTGCATGGCATTTCCAGGACGGTTGGCCTTGAAGCTGTTAAACAACCCAAGCTGCCCTCCCTGATTCCAAGCCTCCCTATGGCTTCTCAGCAATTCCACTCTCACACCACCTGCACAATTCCCTTCCCAAATGCCCATCGCTCCCTCCCTCCCTGTTTCCAAGGCAGCCGGCAGCAAGCTTGAAGGAAAGCAATGATGCTGGCTAGGCTGACATTCTGGGAGTTGAAGTCCACAAGTCATACAAGGGCAACGGTTTCCCTGTTGCCCCCTGTTTTAGGGGGCAACGCAACCTATGTCAGCACAACTGGCTGATTATGGTGGATCCTGAAGAAGCTAAGAAGGATGAGGTTCGGTTGGCAATGAGATGGGAGACCACTATGAAGCCTCAGGCCGCAGGCTGGACTGGGACCCGGAAACCCTTCCCTTTTAAGGGGAGGGGTCTCTGCCATCTGCTTTGGAGCAGACCCTGCCCATGCCAGCCAGGGCTTCCTTTGCTGCATTTCCCAGCAGCTGCTCTCGGAGAGGCAGAAGGAAGCTTGGCGAGAGAAAAGCAACAGCTTCAAGAGGCCCTTCAGCAGGTGGTCCTCCATCTCTCAGGGGGGTCTCCCTGGGCACTTTAGCCCGTCGTCTGCTCTCCAGCGTCAAGGCGGAGAGAAGCTCCGAGAGGCACATTCGGAGCCCTGGGCTGTTCAGTCTGCTGATGCATGGCTTGAACGAGAGGTAGGGAAGTAGGACAGGCTCCAGTGGAGACGAAGAGGAGGTCACTAAACAATCTGTTGTAAGTCAAGGACTGAATATTCCACACCATCTTAAGTTGTGAGTGAAGGGGGGGGAGCAGAGATGTGGCCTGGAGTGGCAGAAAGAGTAGTGGGGGGCAACTTGGGTGAAGCCGGCTGGTGGCCTGAAAAACCTTGGCCGTCTCCATCTGACCTCCCTGCCAAGTGCGGAAACTCTCCTGAAATGGAAGGGTGGAGTTTGGGAGGTGGAGGTGGAGCCGGTGAGGACATTTCTGCGTTGATGTCCTCCTCCCAGGAGTCCCGAAGGGCTCAGATACGATCGGGGGCCAAGGGAGGCGGGAAGCAGATCGCTGGAAAGCCTGTTGATCTTGGACGGGTCCATGCCTGTCCCTTCATCCTTTGGGTCAGCAGGGTTGGGCTCCGCTTGGAGACCCCAGCTTTCGCCTGCCGTGAAGGAGCCCTCCTCAGTCTCCGGCCTTCTGGGCCTCCAGCCACGGCCTGTCAGGCTTCCAAGTAGCACCCAAAAGTCAATCGGAGTCCGAGGCAAAGGATTCCTCAAAGCTCCAATTGATGAAGAGAGCCAACTTGGCACATCTGTGAAAACCCGAATCTGAAAGCTTCCCGGTTTCCCCCACCCAGTTGAAAGTTCAAGATCTTGCCCCCCCTCCCCACACCCACAAGTCCATCCCATGGTCCAATCTCCCACTGCCACGCTGGCAGCTTCCACCCATCCAGTTCCGGTCAGGTGAAGAGGTGCAAAGACAAAGGATGACCTTGGCTTTCTAGAAAGAATGTTGTTATGGCTGCATATCATCTAACTCCATACAATCCCTCCCTCCCATTTTCCCACCATAGAAAAGGCATAGTAGAATAATAGAAAGTGTGGCAGGGCAAAGATCCAAAGGAAAAGAGGGCTGCAGGCCTGACAAGGCCTTTGCCTTGCATAAATATAAATAATAATACAAATAATAAATATAAATATAAATAATAATAATAATAATAATAATAATAATACAAATAAGAAATACAAATAATAAATACGAATATGAATATGAATACGAATATAAATATAAATATAAATACAAATATAAACATAAACATAAATATAAATATAATAAAATAATAAATAAAATAATGAAATAATAAAAAAAATGGTATGGAATGGAATAGAACAATACACAGCCTTTCTCTGCACCCTGTTCAAGCAGCAACTCAGGTGGTGGAAGCCGTGAGAATTCAGCACTTGGGACAGTGGCAGATCAATCACCAGCCGCCAGCTCCTCCCCCATCCACCCACCTCTTGCCAATTAATTAGCCGCCACCGGTCAGCCGAGCCAGCCAAGCTGCAGCTCCTCATCACAGGGGCCTGGAGGGCTGCTGAGGGCGGCCTAGAGATCAGGGCACTTGGGGTCGAAGGACCCTTTCACAGGGGTCGCCTAAGACCATCGGAAAAGACATATTTTCAAAGTAATACGGAAAACACAACATAATTTTATGGTTGGGGGTCACCACAACACGAGGAACCGTATTAAAGGGTCGCGGCATTAGGAAGGATGAGACCCTCTGCTCTGGAGCTTCATCCCCAGCACATCTGGGGGCAAATCTGGTGACCTGGAGGGCGGCAGGGCCATCCTCGGGGGGGGGGGGGGATTGTGTCTTTGGCCTGACTTTACTCAGAGCGTCACCTGGCTGGGTGGCCCAGGCCTTTAGCAGCTGAGGAGTTACAATCAGCAGGAGAGATTTAACCCACCCTGGGCCAGGCGGGAGGCTCTGGATGAGGACCTCAGAGCCACGAGAGACTCCCTTCCTTTTCCCTTGGGCTTCATCGGTCTTTCCGTGTCTCTGCACGGACGTTTGAAGACGGCTGGGCTGCCACTCTCAGAAGGTGGCGCAGTGGTTAGGGTGCAGCACTGCAGGCCACTTCAGCTGACTGTTATCTGCAGTTCGGCTGTTCTAATCTCACCAGGCTCAGGGTTGACTCAGCCTTCCATCCTTCCGAGGTGGGTAAAATGAGGACCCGGATTGTTGTTGGGGGTGATATGCTGACTCTGTAAACCGCTTAGAGGGGGCTGAAAGCCCTATGAAGCGGTATATAAGTCTAACTGCTATTGCTATTCCTATTGCTATAATTCCTCAGCAGGCTGAGCCCATGGAGTTGCAGCCCCCCCCCAATCTTAAAAGGACGAAGGTTTCAGAGCCTTGTTTCAAGGCATCGCAATAATGGCTACAGGTAATCCTCGAGTTACGTCCACAATTGAGCCCAAAATGTATGTTGCTAAGTGAGAAATTTGTTAAGTGAGTTTTGTCCCATTTTACGACTTTCCTTGCTGCGGTTGTTAAGTGAATGTGGCTTCCCCAGGGCCTTTCCTGGTCAGAAGATTTCAAAAAGTGACCACATGTCCCTGGGATACTGCAACCGTCATAGATATGAGTCGGTTGCCAAACATTTCAATTTTGGTCACTTGACCATGGGGTTGCTGCAATGGTCATAAGTGTGGAAAATGGCCATAAGTCACTTTTTTCAGGGCTGTTGTAAATTTGAAGTCACTAAATGGACTGTTGTAAGTTAAGGACTACCTGTATTTCATATTCAGATCCTTCCTTCCTTCCTTCCTTCCCTTCCCTTTCCTTCCTTCCTTCCTTCCTTCCCTCCCTCCCTCTCTCCCTCCCTTCTCCCTTCCTTCCTTCCCTCCCTCCCTTCTCCCTTTTTCCTTCCTTCCTTCAATCTTTCCTTCCCAGAGTCACAGACTTGGAAGGGACCTTGGTGGTCTTCTAGTCCAACCCATTGCTCAAGCAGAAAGCTCTATATTATTTCAGGTTGTCCAATGTCTTCTTAAAGAACATTGGACAATTTCTTCTTAAACAGATCTCCAGATCTCCCCTCCCTCCCTCCCTCTCCCCAATGTTAAAGCTGAGTTCCCATTGCTGGAAAGGGCCGTTAATAGATCTCAGCTGGAGCTGGCATGAACCCTGCTCGTCCGGCCTCTCCCTCGTCCTCTCTGTCCAGCCCTGGAGTGAGTCTGCTCTGCGCCACAGACCCTCCAGCGAGCGTGAGAGCGGAAGCCACGGCTGCTGGTTGCCTTCTGATCTTGGCTGATGCCCAGCCTCTTGGGTGAGGCCCTCGCCAACCAGCAAGCCGGCAGACTTGTCAATTTCGAGGTGATTCATTTGGACAAGCTCTCTCTGCGGAGTTGACCGGCTAAGCTGTCAATACTTGGAAAGGAAGTATTGCTAAGCAAATTAAATACCCAAACAACATGATGTTTATTAAGCATTAAAAAATTGAATTAATAGAAAAATTAATAGAAATACTTGGAAAGGAAGCAATGACAGGGCTGGAGGCAGAGGAGGACAGCAGGGTGCTTCTGTGGGTGTGGCGCATGGGCTGGGGGATTGATGCCTCTGGAAGGGAAGTTGGTGGTGTGGGAAGTTATCATCCAGCCCTCTCCCAGAAAAATGAAATATCCTAGGAAATATTGAAAAGGTAAAATATTTCTCTGGATGTGAAAAGAAACATGTCTTAAAAGACAGAATAGTTGCCTGTAGCTTTCTGCCCATCCCCAGCTAATGGGCCATTAAGATGGCCAGGCCAGCCCACTTTACATAATAAAGACTTCTCCTCACTGCAGCTGTAGGGGGAAGGGATATTACTCAACTGACCACAAGGCATCTGAGGACTCATCACAGCCTAGAGAGTAGCCCCCTGCATGGCACCATGGGAGTCTGACAACCAGTCAGAATACATTTCTTACACAGGAACAGGAAACAGAGAGGTGGGACTGAACAGGGTATAAAAAGCCTAGCAAGCCCCTCCCTCAGCCCTTCTCTTCTTCTCCACCAACATTGAAGCATGTGATCCCCTTTTCTGTTCAGGACTCAAGCCATGTGGCCCTGTCCACCATTAAAACCATCTTTCCAAGCAGCCTCCATGTCTCCAGTGTCTTTTTCCCCACTTGGAGCTGAACCCAGAAGGACATTTCTTTCAACAGTGGAATGCCAGGCGGGGGCAGAGCAGAGCCCCAAAGGGGGACTTCTGGGGAGAAGTGAGAAGATGGAGGCAGCTCAGGACTGCTTTGGCTTCTTTGTCAGCACAGGGGCCCCCACGTAAGGGGTGGGACCCCAAGAACCAGGCGAGGAAGAAGAGAGCTAAATGAATAAGAGTAACAATACTTTATTGTCATTGTACTTATATACACAGTGTACCCATGCAACAACATTCACATAACACCAGAGACCAGGCCCAACACACACAACAATCCCCACGCACCCCCCCACCCACCCGAAACCCCCTGCCCCTAAACCACCCAAGCACCCACGCAACGGACCACAAAGGAAGGAGCACCAGCACTCCTTGTGGGCCACGCTCAGAGGGAGCTGCCCACCAAGGCATGAGGGGGGGCCAGGCTGACCCGGATTCGGTCCCCCCCCCTGCTGCAATTTTTCCTGCAGATTGACCACAGAAAGAGAAGGGAGGGGGAGGAATTCTCGGGGTGGGAGTTGGGAAGGACGGGGGAGCTGAATGACTGAGCCTGAGAAAATTCCCTGCAATTCAAGGTCATATTAGAACTTTCCCTACGTCCCAGGCTGTTTCTCAAAACACAGAGGATGCCTTGGAATGGTGGGCAATGGACTGGAGAGGAGGGGCCAATGGGGAAAAGGGGAATCCACCCAGCTGCTTCCCGTGGGGATCTTTAGAATTGTCTTTGCTGCTTCTGTGCCTCTATCAGTGAAGTGATACGCTTGGTAAAATTCTGCCCCAGGAGTGCTTTTTCAAGAGGCAACTGGATATTTTGGGTTTTTTTTAAAAAAAAGACATTTCGCTTCTCATTCAAGAAGCTTCTTCAGTTCTGAGACCTGAGAGCCGAAGAAGCTTCTTGGATGAGAAGCGAAATGTCTTCAGAGAAAATCCAAAATGTCTTCCAGTTGCCTCTTGAAAAAGCACCTTGGGGGACAACCGTGGCCTGGATGATGGCTGAGACCTCTCCAGAGACGTCTGTCCCGTGAGTTTCTTTTTCTGCCCTCTGCCAGGAGTGTCCAAACTTGGGGACTTTAAGACTTGTGGACTTCAACTCCCAGAATTCCCCAGCCAGGCATCCCTGGCCTATGCCAATGGGAGGGTTGTCAGCCTCCCTCCCTCTGTCTGGAGGCTCTCAAGGAAGGTGGGAGTGGAGTCTTTTGGGATGAAGGGTCTGGCTTATTTGCTTCCAGTTTTGTTTTTAAAGGGTCCAAAATTGGGACTTCCACCACCACCATCCAACACGAGCCTCTGGGCGGGGCCCGGCCTATGCCACGGCTTCTGTAAGCCCCCTTCTGGTTGGTTGGCTTATTGATTTAGGCACAAGGTGTTATGGGAACCCTGCTTCACTCAACGGGATTTAATCTTTTGTCTGTCGTGCAATCTCTCCCAACTGTGAGACAACAGGAGGACAAATTCCCATCTAAAGCGATCAGCGAAGCAGCAAAACCCTGGAGGGGAGCAGCGAGAAACGGATTCTCCTGCAGAAGATTGCGCTGAAAGGAAGGACCTGGGATTTGTGAGCGTTCTCTGAGAAAGGAAGGAGGAAGGTCACATCCACTACGGGCACTGAGCACCAAGACAAACAGAACAACAGAGTCGGAAGGGACCTTAACAGGTCATCTAGCCAAGGCAGGAGACCCTACACCATTTCTGACAGAGGGCAGTCCAGTCTCTCCTTGAAAGCCTCCAGTGATGAAGCTCCCACAACTTCCGAAGGCAACTTCTGTTCCATCAATTGATTGTTCTAACTGCCAGGAGATTCCTCCTTAATTCCAGGTTGAATCTCTCCTTGGATCCATTTTCCATCCATTATTCCCTGTCTGGCCTTTGGGTGCTTTGGAAAATAGCTCGACCCTCAACTCCTCTCTGAGGCAGCGTCTCAAACATTGGAAGATGCTATTGTGTCACCTCTGGTCCTTCTAGGCTACTTCAGCTGACTGCTAGTTGCTGTTCGGCAGTTCAAATCTCACCAGGCTCAAGGTTGACTCAGCCTTCCATCCTTCCGAGGTGGGTAAAATGAGGACCCAGATTGTTGGGGGCAAGAGGCTGACTCTGTAAACCGCTTAGAGAGGGCTGAAAGCCCCATGAAGCGGTATATAAGTCTAAGTATTATTATTATTATTATTATTCTAGACAAGGCAGAGAGACGACTGAAGTCTGGTGTCAAAAGTAGGAGGTCAAATAAGCAGGTATTGACAGACCTTGTGGCAAAACGGTGAACACTTAGAAGGAATCCACCACCCCCAAAAACCCAAATCCAATTATATTTGCAGACCAGGCTGGGAAGGACGCAGAAGACTTAAGTGTTAGGATTGAAGGAGGCTGGTGGGCCTTCTCTGCCCCTATTTTTATTTATTACTCAAACTTACATCCTGCCTCTATCATGGGGATATTTATGGCTCCCAAATAAAGAATACAGGGAGTTCTCGACTTATGACAAGTAATTCATCCTATAAGTTATGTTGCTAAGCGAGGCAGTTATGAATTTTGCCCCATTGATGGCCTTTCTTGCCATGGTTGTTAAGTGAATCGTTTGCAGTTATTTGCACGGTCGCCCATTAAATCCGGCTTCCTCGCTGTCCCAGAAGGGGATCAGGTGAGCCCAGGACCCTTTGAACCGTCATGAGTCAGTGGCCCAGCGTCTGAATTTGGATCACGTGACCACAGGGGCAGCTGCAACGGCCGTAAGTGTGAAAAAAGGATCCTAAATTAGTCATGTGGTAACTTTGAACCGTCCCTAAGTGAGTGGTCGTAAGCCAAGGACTCTCCACATTTGCCTCTGGAGAGCAGGTAATGTCAGAAACAGAGGAAGCTTTAACGGGCAGACCCGAGTGGGGGGGCTGGTCCCATCACCCCGAAACGCCTCTTCCACTTTCCCCCGTGAAAATGCCTGCCTCTCCGTGGATGAGCTGACTCCGGCATGAAGGCTTCAAAGCAGCCGCCCTTCGGCTGCCCTGGGGAGCAAAGAGGAAGCCAATTCGGGGCCCGTCCATGGCTGCCCTGCATGATGCCAGCGGTGGGTTGCTGCCAATTTTACTACCGGTTCACATCCCCCGCGCAAGCCAGACGTGCTGCGTGTGCATGCACTGTTCAATGCAAGTGGTTCTTTGTGCATGCGCAGAACAATTTACAGTGCACAGTGACTAAAAACCCAAATGGCAACGGCCCAGCGGCAGCGAGGGAACCGGTTCGGGGGCGTTGCAGGCCTGGGTCGCTGCCAGTTCCGTGACCCAGGCCTGAATTCCGCTACCGGTTCAGTTGAACTGGGCCGAACCGGGAGCAAGCCACCTCTGCCGTATACCCAACCACCATCTGAGCTCTCCCTCCTGCCTCTCACAGAATCTCCCCTTCCTCTCGCTCCGAACGGCAAGCGGCGTTTCCTTGCTGATTGAGGAGTTCCTGTAATGAGCTGAAAGGGCCGCTTCTAATGGCATCCATCGCCCAACTCAGGGGAAGGCAGCGGCTGGCATCGCCTGCCAAGCTCTTGGGGGACCCCCGAGGCTGCGTCCCTCCTGCCTTTCCCAGGAGCAGACTCCGTCCCCAAGGAGAATCCTCCGCCTCAAAGAATCTCGGGCCGAAGGAGAAGCTGTGCCAGGGGGCGCTTCCCACCACGGGAAGGAAGGAAGGGGAAGTGGGTGTGGCTCCATCACTCAGGACCAGGCTGAGGTCCCTTCCAGCTCTATTCTGATCGACTGATTGGTTTGTAGGGTCCCAGCCGTTTCCCTGAGCCACTGAGATGCCCAAGAGAGAGGAGACGCCAGACGAGGCTTGCAAAAAACACCAGCTTTTATTGATGGCCGTAGCAAACGCTGGGGGACGAAACTACGACCAAAACATACAAACCAATGCATGTAAGGAATAGCCACACCCTGCAAGAGGAGCTCAGAGTATTATATACATTTTAGGCGGACAGAAACAACGTTTATCCAATCAGAGACAAACCTGATCTTTAAAGCGTCCTTTTGTCCAAGCTCCTCTCTCTGTCTCCCTTTTCTGTGGAGGATCCCTAGAGCCTTGGGGAGGGGGTGGCAGCCCCCTTGGCCAAGTTGTTATTCCAGCAGAAGGCTTTAAGGATTTATGAGCCAGGAAAACTCCCTGGTTTGGTTCCTTTATCTATGGGGCCTGATATTCCCGTGTAACAATTTCTTCTATGTTTTCAAGAATGTGCCTAGCTTTGAAGCCCAGAGATAGAAGCGAAATGCAGCAGTGAGATAACATTTGCAGTAATGTCATCCAGTATATTAAGGTTACAATTTGCTGGCCTGGAAAACAAGTAATTTCTGACCGTATGCAATAATATAAGCAGAAGCCAAGAGCAAAGCTCAATTCTTAATAAATGATTTCTAGCAGTATCTCATATCAGAAGCAAACGGCAAATATTGTTTAATCAGTAACAATTATATAGTAACATAAGCAATTCATAATAAAAGCAAATAGCCAATATGGATTCATATTGATTCATAGACTCCTTCAGATTGATTGATTAATTCTGCAGATTTGTTTTTTCCCCAAAGGTTTTATTTCTTTTAAAACACACAAATATTTCATCATTCCTCAATCATTAAAACGTCGAAGTACAATTTTTTTGTATGCCCCTCCCTCCCTCCACCCCCTCCCCCCTCCCCCCCGACTTCCCAGAACCCGTACACGGTATGGATTTCTAACAAACACAGTCTAAAATCTATTGAGAAAAAAGAAATAAAGAAATTAATGACATTCTGATTGACCTTAGCTTCTTCTTGCTGAACCAACTTTAAACAATTTAAATCATTTCTGATCTTAAGCATAGGCTAACTGGAATTTCTTGGTCCCATATTTATTTTGTATATAGTCAATCCATTTTTTCCAGTCTCGTTTATATCTCTCAATTGAGTGATCTTTAAGATATGCCGATATTTTAGCCATCTCGGCTAAGTTTGTGACTTTCAATGTCCATTCTTGGATTGTAGGCAAGTCTTCCTTCTTCCAGTATTGCGCCACCAACAGTCTTGGCTGCCGTTATTAGGTGCAGAATCAAGTTAGCCTCTACCACTGTAAAGTCAGTACATAGACCTAGTAAAAACAACTGAGGGGTAAACTTTATCCTTCTTTTAAAGATATTTTGCATAATCCACCATATTTTTATCCAGAATGCCTTAACCTTTTGGCAGGTCCACCATATATGATAATAAGTAGCATCGAGAGAACCACACCTCCAACATTTAGGCTGTACATTCGGATACAACTTTTTAGGATCTAAATGCCATCTATAGAACATCTTGTAAAAAATTTTCTCTCAGATTTTTTTTAATTCTGCAGAATTAAAAATTTGCAGATCTGGAATGGAAAGCCACCCTGGGTCATTAATCGAGATGGGCAGGTATAGAAGTGGAATAAATAAAATCAATAAAAGTAGAGGACGACAGGGCAGTGGAGGGCTGGTCTTCTCCTCCTGGATTAGGGGCAGCAGAGCCCCAGATAACCTACTCCTAGGCGGGGAGGCTCCCCAGAGCCAGGGGTCTGGCCGATGCAGGAAGCAAAGGGAGTTCATCCGTCTTCCACCGGTCTCTGCTCAGTGCCAGCATCCGAGTGCCAGGGACAGATGGCTGCCGAGGGGGATATGGCGCTTCCCGGGGGAGCAGCCGGCCCAACTGTCAGCCCCCTCCTGGAGTTAGCAAAACATGTGTTCCTCCCCTCGCTTGGGAAGTGCTCGGATTGCCCCCCTTCAGCTTAAACAAAAGTCTCCCCAGGTGGCTCATAGCAGAACGATAAAAATGCAAAATGCCGGAGAAATAAAACAAAAAGGCTAAGCAGAAGACTCTCTCGGGACAAAAGGGGGGGGGGGCTTTCTCTGTTGGCCTGAAATCAGGATGGATGCTGTTCTGTGCTTTCTTTGGTCCCACTCAGATATGAGTAGCAGAAGAGGACAGAATATCAGAGCTGGAAGGGACCTTGGAGATCTTCTAGTCCAACTCCCTACTCAACGGCTGGAGAATATGGCTGTCTAATCTCTTCTTTAAAATCTCCAGTGATGGAGCACCCACAATTTTTGGAGGGAAGCCATTCCACTGGTTAATTGTTCTCACTGCCAGTTAATTTCTCCTTAGTTCTAGGTTGCTTCTCTCCTTGATTAGTTTCCATCCATTTCTTCTTCTCCTGCCTTCAGGTGCTTTGGAGAAGAGGTGGACCCCCCCCTCTTCTTTGAGGCAGCCCCTCAAATACTGGAACACTGCTAACATGTCTGCCTTAGTCCTTCTCTTCATTAGACTAGACGTACCCAATTCTTCAAATGTTTTATTCTCCAGCCCCCTAATCCTCTTTGTTGCTCTTCTCTGCACCCTTTCTAGAGTCTCAACATCTTTTTTCCTATCGTGGCATGCAGTACTCTAGGTGTGGTCTTACTAAGGCTTTATAGAGTGGTGTTAGTACCTCCCTTGATCTTGGTTCTGTCCCTATCTTAATCTGGGAGAAGACCCCCCCCCCCAAGGTCAAAGGTCTTCAAACTTGGCTACTTTAAGACTTGTGGAGAATTCTGGGAGTTGAAGTCCACAAGTCTTAAAGTGGCCAAGTTTGGGGACCCCTGTCCGAGGTCCTTTCCAACTTGGTAATTTTATTAGCTCCTCCCAGTGAAGCTTTTTTCCTCTGGCCATGCACAGAGTGAGGCGGGAGCTTCCACAGAGCGCCTGACCCAACATCTGGCACCGCAAACATCGGGAGACCACTGTCCGCCTGGCCCTCCTCTTCTGGATGGGTCAGGCAGAAGGAATCCCTGCCCCAGATCCCCCTCTGCAATTCACATCCTGCGAAGGCTGCAGGCCCAATTAAAGGTCATATGAGAACTTTCCCTACGTCCCAGGCTGTTTCTCAAAACACAAAGGATGCCTTGGAATGGTGGACAATGGACTGGAGAGGAGGGGCCAATGGGGAAAAGGGGAATCCACCTAGCTGCTTCCCGGGGGGATCTTTAGAATTGTCTTTGCTGCTTCTGTGCCTCTATCAGTGAAGTGATACGCTTGGTAAAATTCTGCCTCTTATGCCAATTCTAACACATTGAAAGGAAAGGGGGGAAAAATCCACAGATGTTACACCTAAGAATGTTTTCAATGCGAGCATCTCTTCCTTCTTCGTCTTTCCGTGCTCGCCCATTTCCTTCGCATTAGTATGGAATTTCATTAAATCGCTTCTTGCTGGTTATGACTCACTGCTGACTTCCGCAGCTTTTATGACTGAAGGGCTATTTGCTGGCGGCTGAGCACACCCGTTAATCCCCCTGGTTTCCGATCCCGCTCGCTAAGCCCTGTTCGTCGCTCCAGCAATCCAATTAAAAAGACCCACCCTGCGGATGACATGAATAGATCACGGGAATCTCATTTCGTTTTATCAGCACCAGGACGCTCCCTGGGCCTTGAAGGAACTCTTCAGAGGCAGCTGCAATTGATGAACACTCGGCTCAAGATCTTAACAGTCGCCCTTGCCCCGTCCCGGAAGGCTGTGGTGGAATGTGGCCAGGATTCCCAGAAGGAGGGGCTGCATTTCAGAGGAGGAATTAATGAATCAAGGAGAGATCCAGCCTAGAACCAAGGAGAAATTTCCTGACATTTGAGAACAATTAATCAGTGGAATTGCTTGGCTTCACAAGCTGTGGGTGCTGGAAGTTTTTAAGAAGAGACTGGACAGTCACTTGTCTGAAATGGTAGAGGGTCTCCTGCTTGAGCAGGGGGTTGGACTAGAAGATCTCCAAGGTCCCTTCCATCTCTGCAACTCTGCTATCCTTTCCTTCCTTCCTTCCTTCCTTCCTTCCTTCCTTCCTTCCTTCCTTCCTTCCTTCCTTCCTTCCTTCCTTCCTTCTCCATAACTGGAGGTTTTTAATAAGAGACTGGACAGTCACTTGTCTATCCTTTCCCTTCCTTCCTTCCTTCCTTCCTTCCTTCCTTCCTTCCTTCCTTCCTTCCTTCCTTCCTTCCTTCCTTCCTTCCTTCTCCATCACTGGAGGTTTTTAAGAAGAGACTGGACAGTCACTTGTCTATCCTTTCCCTTCCTTCCTTCCTTCCTTCCTTCCTTCCTTCCTTCCTTCCTTCCTTCCTTCCTTCCTTCCTTCCTTCCTTCCTTCTCCATCACTGGAGGTTTTTAAGAAGAGACTGGACAGTCACTTGTCTATCCTTTCCCTTCCTTCCTTCCTTCCTTCCTTCCTTCCTTCCTTCCTTCCTTCCTTCCTTCCTTCCTTCCTTCCTTCCTTCCTTCCTTCCTTCCTTCTCCATCACTGGAGGTTTTTAAGAAGAGACTGGACAGTCACTTGTCTATCCTTTCCCTTCCTTCCTTCCTTCCTTCCTTCCTTCCTTCCTTCCTTCCTTCCTTCCTTCCTTCTCCATCACTGGAGGTTTTTAAGAAGAGACTGGACAGTCACTTGTCTGAAATGGTATAGGGTCTCCTGCTTGAGCAGGGGGCTGGACTAGAAGACCTCCAAGGTCCCTCCCAGCTCTGTAATTCTGTTACTAAGAGACAACTCAATTCAGATAGTTTGTGTGAGAGAAAGAGGCTGAAGATGGGTGCTCCCTAAGGGTTCCGAGAGTATAAGCCTTGTGAGAATGTTTGCATGCTTTACTTTGGCAAGAACCTGTTTATAGACAAAGATCAATAAAGAAATCTGATTGGAAGCATCCCAATATACCTATCTTGGGTTTTGGAATTCGACACCAATTTTGCCAAACTAAAGCAAAGTATCGACATCATTAAAGATGCATTCTGGGAGCTGTTAAGGAGGAGCCTGTTAAGAAGCCAGGGGGGCCTTTGCCCAGGTTCGCCTGGTACACCAATTGCGGCCCTACTTGGACAGGGGGGCACTTCAGATGGTCACTCAGGCCCTTGTCACCTCAAGGCTGGATTATTGCAATGCGCTCTACATGGGGCTACCCTTGAAAAGCGTTCGGAGACTACAGCTAGTCCAGAATGCAGCTGCGCGAGCGATATTGGGTGTACCGAGATACACCCATATTACACCTGTCCTCCGCGAGCTGCACTGGCTGCCAATTGGTCTCCAGACACAATTCAAGGTGTTGGTTATTACCTTTAAAGCCCTACATGGCTTAGGACCATCGTATCTGCGAGACCGCCTATTGCCATACACCTCCCAACGGCCGATAAGATCCCACAGGGTGGGCCTCCTTCGGACACCGTCAGCCGGACAGTGTCGCCTGGCGGGCCCCCGGAGGAGAGCCTTCTCTGTGGCTGCTCCGACCCTGTGGAATCAGCTACCCCCAGAGGTCCGGATCTCACCCACTCAAATGGCCTTCAGGAAAGCCGTTAAAATCTGGCTGTTCCGGCAGGCCTGGGGCTGTTGACCTTAGTGTTAAGGTCCAGCCCCGATTAGAACGTATGTGTGTTGTGAATTTTAAACTGTTTTTTTACTTATTTTGCTTTTCTTTTTTCTTCTTTCGTTGTAAGCCGCCCAGAGTCCTCCAGGATTGGGCGGCCTATAAATTTAATAAATGAAATAAATGAAATGAAGAAATATTAAGAACTCTCGTTCTCCCATAAAAATTTCTCCCTCCCTGTCAGGCTCCCAAAACCAAGAAAGGATGATTCTTCTAAACAGATTTGTTTCTTGTTCCTCACCTATAGAGAAAGTCTTGCCAGACTAAATTTACTTGCACCACTAAAGGTATACTCCGGGAACTATTAAGGAGCAGCTGTCTTCATCCTCTTTCTCTCACACAAATTATTTGAACTGAGTTGCCTCTTGCCCCTCTGAAATGCAGCCCCTCCCTCCTGGGAATCCAGATTTTATTCCTTCAATAAGCCAGCTGCAAGCATGATATAGGCCTTCAAACTTGGCAGCTTTAAGACTTGTGGACTTCCACTCCCAGAATTCTCCAGCCAGCTATGCTTTAAGACTTGTGAGCTATGCTGGCTGGAGAATTCTGGGAGTGGAAGTCCACAAGTCTTAAAGCTGCCAAGTTTGCAGACTCCTGTAGGAAGTTAGCACCCAGGCCTCTCCTAGAAAAATGAAATATCCTGGGAAATATTGAAAAGGCAGAATATTATATTTCCCTGAATCAGAAATAGATAAAAAACATGTTTTTAGGCAGGAAACAGACTCACTCTTAATAGCCCCCACCTTTTTCAATGGGCCATTAGAGGCCCTGAGTTAGTTTACATAACAAAGATAGGACTAGCCTTCTACAGAACTCACCACATGGCCTCTGGGAACTCAACCAAACTTGGATTCAAAACACAGCCTAGAGAGTTGTCCCTGCATGGCCCCATGGGAGTCTGACAACCAATCAAAATACAAACTCATGATCAAAGGCCAGAGAGGGCATAAAGCTGGGAACTTTCAGGATTTGCTCTTTTTTCTTCTTCACCCAACATTTGGAAGCATGGGATAGCAATAGCAATAGCAATAGCAGTTAGACTTATATACCGCTTCATAGAGCTCTCAGCCCTCTCTAAGCAGTTTACAGAGTCAGCATATTGCCCCCCACAGTCTGGGTCCTCATTTCACCCACCTCGGAAGGATGGAAGGCTGAGTCAACCTTGAGCCGGTGAGATTAGAACCGCCGAACTGCAGATAACAGTCAGCTGAAGTGGCCTGCAATACTGCACCCTAACCACTGCGCCACCTCGGCTCCCTTTTCTGCTCAGGAACTCAAGCCATGTGATCCTGTCCACCATTAAACCGTCTTTCCAAGCAGCCTCCATGTTCCCAGTGTCTTTTCCCCCACTTGGAGCTGAACCCAGAAGGACGTTTCTTCCAACACTCCTGATGTAGGAGATGGTCAGGCGGAATCCGAGGGAGGGAGGGGTCAAGCATGTCATCATTCTAAGAGATCTAAGTTCAGCCCTCCTTGAATCCCATTGCCTCTTATCTACCACCAATTGTCGGGTTCAGATTCTTGTAGAGAGCCAGCGTGGCATAAACTTGGACTCGTTTCAACAGCCTTGCTTCCCGATTTCTTGTGCCTGACATACCCTGCTACAGCTCTCTCTTGAACCCACCACCCCTCTAGGGAAGAAGGTCTACTCTCACGTGGCTTTTATTGTTAGGAAATATTGACAGAATAACACAGTTAGAGGAGACCTAGGAGGTCTTCTAGTCCAACCCCGTGCTCAAGCAGGGAACTGCCCAACATCCAGACGGCATCTACCATCCCTTAACTGAAGGCCACTGATCTGGAACAAAACCTACCTTGAATTTGCCCCACGCGCCATGATGATCCTTTCAGGAGATCCGAGGTGCTTCTCTGAACTCCTTTCACGAGGAGCTGCCCTGTGCTTTCCACTCCTATCAGGCTGCCTGTTACAAACAAGATTATCCACAAAGTCAGCCGGAATGTGAGAAGGCCGCCAGGAAGACCTGCTTTGTCGCTTCCGTTTAGCTCAAAGCAGAGACGGGAAAAGCACCCTCTGGCCTTAGGAACTGGTTCCTTGCCAGAACTCCAGAGAAGCATAAATCTTAATTGAGCATCTCTAGTCTAGTGAAAAGAAGGACTAGGGGGTGACATGATGTTGGAATCCATTCCGTGTGTGTGTGTGTGTGCAGGGCAGTTTCTGCTGTCTGAAACACACATACACAGGGATGCAAAAACATCGCACCAGAAACATCTTTCCGGCCTAAATGGCCAGGACTCACTATGCAGCCTCATGTAACATGAACTATGTGAGCCAGCTACACCCACACATGCCCTTTCCCCTGCCAATGCCATGCAGCTTGTAACTTTCTACTCCCCCTTTGCCCACCCTTTGCCATGATGTGATTTTCT
This sequence comes from Thamnophis sirtalis, assembly GCF_051295495.1. Taxonomy (NCBI): domain Eukaryota; kingdom Metazoa; phylum Chordata; class Lepidosauria; order Squamata; family Natricidae; genus Thamnophis; species Thamnophis sirtalis. The sequence continues at coordinate 1,306,552 of NW_028261385.1, read as the reverse complement.
ATTGGCTTATGTGTAGAATGCTGTGATTATCCCTGTCATCCGAAGTATAATCCAGTCCACAGTGGAGGGCATGGTGCAGAAAAAGAGCATCAACATGGCTTTAGCAGGCCCTGATGCACAGGAACAAAAAGCACTGTTGACAGACGAAGAGGGAAAAGTCTTTTTGACAAGAAAGAAAAAAGTAGGAGATGTTGTAATATAACTCCTTGTGTAGGTGTGGGTCACCCATGGCCCAGTGGATAACAGGGCATGCAGAGCCACGCTGAACCACAGGAAACAAACTCCATAACATCCTAATATCCTGATAGTGAATAACATAACATCCTGATAGTTCACTCTAGATGTGCCTTACCCAGCGACTCCAGGAATTGACCATATATAGACAGAACTTCCCTGAGCAGTAGATTAGCAATTGTAGTTTTACAGGCTGTCTTTAATCACATGCTGATTGCTCCTCCTGCCTTTGTCCTATCTCAATAAAAGGGGCTTCCAGACACCAATCTGGGTCGCTCCATCCCGAGAAGGATTGTGTCCGTGTCTTTTCTCCACATTGGCCTCATGGACGACCCACGGGAACATCACAACATGATAGCAGGCTTCCAATACTTGAGGGGTTGCCACAAAGAAGGGGAGGGGGGGCGTCGACTTATTTTTCAAAGCATCAAAAGGCAAAGCAAGAAACAATAGATGGAAACTAATCAAGGAGAGAAGCAACCTAGAACTAAGGAGGAATTTCTTGACAGCGGGAACAATCAATCAGTAGAACGGCTTCTCTCCTGAAATTGTGGGTGCGCCATGACTGGAGGTTTTTTCAAGAAGAGACTGGACAGAATAACATAGGGTTTTCTGCTTGAGCAGGGGCTGGACTAGAAGACCTCCAAGGTGCCTTCCAACCAGTGGTGGGTTTCAAATTTTTTTAGAACCTCTTCTGTAGGTGTGGCCTGCTTTGTGGGAGTGGCTTGCTGGCCATGTGACCAGGTGGGAGTAGCTTTGTAGTAATGTGACTGGGTGGGAGTGGCTTGCCAGCCATGTGACCAGGTGGGCGTGGCCAACTTGTAAAATGTGGTGAAACTCACTTAACAACGCTCTTGCTTAGCAACCAAAATGTTGGCTCAGAAACTCTGGCATTTGAAGCACGCAAGTCTTAAAGCTGTCAAGTTTTGAACGGACTCCACAGAAGGAGGAGAGGTCGTGGCAGCGGCAGACGCCAGCAGAGAACGTCCTCTGGCTTCCGGGGTTTCCGCTGCTGTCCCGACCTCTCCTCCTTCCGTGGAGTCCGTTCGTGAATCAATGGGATTCTGTTAAGGTTACAATTGGATGTGTTGGACGAATCTTAAAAGATGAAACTTTTATTAAAACGTTTGACTTAACTAATAACGTCTTCCTTTTTCTTCTTCTTCTTAAATATGATTTATTTATTTATTTTTACTTCAGAAGTTTGATGACCGTTGTACAAACTAATCCAACCTAAATGTAGAAGAGGAGAAGAAGTGGGGGGGATTTAAAAAGAGCAGAGGAAAAAGAAAAGAAAGCATGAAGAAAACATAAAGAAAGGGATGGGAGGGAGGGAAGGAAAGAAGGCAGTTTATGTTGAAACAGAAAATATTATATAAGGAAGAAAATGGAAATAACTTAGGAAGGAAGGAAGGAAGGAAGGAAGGAAGGAAGGAAGGAATTGCACTTAATATTGAAGGAAAAGAGAATGAAGGAAAAAGTATTGGAAGGATTGAAAGAAGGAAGGAGGAACAAAGAATTACACTTAATATTGAAATGGAAAAGAAAATATAGAATGAAAGAAGAAGTATAGGAAGGAAGGGAAGGAAGGAAGGAAGAAACAAAGACTGTTGAAACAGAAAAGATAATATAAGGAAGAAAATGGAAAGACGTATAGGAAGGAAGGAAGGAAAAAAGGAAGACAATGTTGAAATGGAAAAGAATATAAGGAAGAAAATGGAAAAAAATATAGGAAGAAAGGAAGAAATGTACTTAATATTGAAACAGACAAGGGAATGAAGGAAAAAATATTGGAAGGATTGAAAGAACAAGGTTTTCCTTGTATGGGATTGATAGTGTCATTCTTAAATTTATTCCCCAAAATTTTTCCCATTTGTCTAGTTCAATGTTATAGCCAAAGTTCTGTGCCCATTTTATCATTGGTTCTTTCACAGTTTCCAATTTCCTCTTCTATTTGATACTTCAAGAGGAATTTGTATATTTTCCCTATCATCTTTCTGTCCAGACTTTGAATAATTTTATTCAATTTGTGTGGTTCTGTTTCAATACCATATATCTTAGTGTCTTTATTGTATTTAGTTTTAATTTGGAGGTAGGTTAGCCAGTCACCTTTCATATTCTGATCTGCCAATTCTTCAATTGTTTTTAAATTTCCCTGTCTGTCAATTAGATCTCTGTATCTTAGAATTTTGTTCCAATCTGTAAAATTTGGGTGTGTCGTTCTTTCTGTTGGTGATAGCCAATTTGGGGTTTTCACATAGTGGATTTTTTTTTATTTTGAGCCATTGTTGCAGTAAAGTTCTAATTAAATGATTTTGGAAAGTATTTGTGCGTTTTATGTTTGTCATTCATTCCATAAGAAATGATGCCAGCCTGCCTGCAGGTCATGGCCTTCTAAGATCAGAATTCTTTGATTCTTTAACTCAATCCAATCCTTCATCATTGTCATTGTTACTGCAGTTGCGTATATATAGGCTCCCTGTGTGCTTCCATCCATCCCTACGAAGATCTGCTGACTCTGCCTGCCTGCTGGTAAGTGAGCTGGGTTTTTTCTTTTATTTTTTAAATGTATTTTAAAATAATATTTTATTTATTGTGCATATGATTTTTAAAAATAGTGTTATTCTGTGTTGATTCTTTTTTTAAATTGTCTTAAACTATTTAAAAAAAGATTCTATCCAAAATAAATTGAAACAAGCCATTTTTAAAATTTCTATGCACAATACTTTGAAATGGACTCAGGAGTCATGATTGACACTGAGTGAATTTGCACTTTTAATAATCAGGAAGATACAATGGCATTGAAAAAAGTGACTGATGACCATTTTTCACACTTAGCGACCGTTGCGACCATTTTTCACACTTAGTGACCGTTGCAGCATCCTCATGGTCACGTGATCAAAATTTTGTTTGGCAACAGATTCGTATTTATGCTGGTTTCAGTGTCCTGGGGTGACCTTTTGAAGGCTCTCCTCCGGGTAGTTGCCAGCCGACATTGGCCGGCTGATGGAATTCGGAGGAGGCCTAATCTATGGGATCGTATCGGCCTAGTGGAGGTAATTGGCCCACGCCTGGAGCGCCAGGGTGCTCCGTCAGCCGTGGCTTCTGCTCCAGAGAACCCGGAGGCTTCCAAAGGTTCCTTTGGATTGTTGGTTCTAGAGAGGGATGGAAAACAAATCCTTTGTGATGCAGCGTGGAATGCTCTCCGTGGCCAGTGCAGGAGGAGAGGCATTGTGGAGAAGGGAGGCTCCAAGGATCTCCAGCTCTGGCTTGCAAAGATGGCTCCTCCTCCCCCCAGCTGCGTCCTTCTCCCGCTGGACGGCTGCTTCGCCCTCTGCAGCACCATCACCGTGGCCCTGCTCCTCTTCCTCAGCAAGCGCAGCCCAGGAGGGCTCTTGGCCTGGGCTCTTCCCCGGGGCTGGAAAAGAATTCGGCCTTTGGCCACGGAATCGGGAGCCCCCAGGGACCTGCCTTCCTGGAGGCGGCTGGTGAGTCCTCTGCCCCCCACTTTAGGGCTGCCCCACTGAGCAAGGACTGGGAGGGGGCCTTCCAGCATCCGTCACTCTTATATTTTAAAAAGTTTATTAAACACACATTAAAACATTGGACAGAGTGTAACCGTCCTGGCAATATCTTTGCCAAACATACCAGAATATAAAGTTAAAAATTATAACCACCATGCTTATTTACAATTGGTCTAGTCAGTATTTACAAATACAAAGATATCGTATTTCCCTCCACGTTGCTTTGACATTTTCACTATTATAATTTCATAGACAATTCTAATCTCCATTCTATAAATCTTAGTCATCGCTTATTTTGGGTCTCCCCATTTTTGTTCCAACCATTGATAAAATTTATCCCAGATCTTGTAATATTCTGATTCGTCTTTCTTCTTCAATTCCCACGTCGATTTATCCATGTCAGCACAAATCAGAATTTTCCTAATCACTTCCTCTTCTTGTGGAATTTCCCTGTTTTTCCAGTTTTGGGCAAAGGCCATTCTTGCTGCCATAATAATATTACCCCTTGTTATGTTTATCGTTTATGATTCCCAAAAGAAATAGTTCTGGTTTGAATTCTCTCTCCTCTTTGGTTAACTCTTATCAGCCACCTTTGAATTTTCTGCCAATATTCTTTTGCTTTTTGGCACGACCACCACAGATGACAGTATGTGCCTGATTCGTAATCACGTTTCCAACAATTTGGTGCTAAATTTCTAAACATTTTGGTTCTTTCTTTCGTGTGGGAGGTGGCATCAGTCACTCTTACGATGGCCTGGCTGTGTGAAGGAGATGCTGCAGCACGGGGGCTTCCCAATTTCAAGAAATGGTACCCACCACCGGGGAGAAAAGCCCCGTCAGCTGACCTTATTTGTTAGTAGCTAATTTTAGGTACAGGGATCCCATTTTGCTTGGATTCAGAGCAGGGGAATTGGAATTGAGGGCTCAGTAGTTCCTTCCACATGTTATGGTTTAACACTGGAAAAAAAATACAAAAAACCCAGCTTGCACTTCACACACACACACACAGAGTGAGTGAGTGAGTGAGTGAGTGAGTGAGTGAGTGAGTGAGAGAGAGAGAGAGAGAGAGAGAGAGAGAGAGAGAGAGAGAGAGAGAGAGAGAGAGAGAGACTAACAATAACAGAGTTGGAAGGGGCCTTGGAGGTCTTCTAGTCCAGTGGTTCCCAAACTTGGCAACTTTTAAGACTTGTGGACTTCAACTCCCAGAGTTCTCCAGCCAGCAGAGCTGGGAGTTGAAGTCCACAAGTCTTAAAGTTGCCACGTTTGGGAACCACTGTTCTAGTCCAACCCCCTGCTCACGCAGGAGACCCTATGCCATTCTAGATCAACGGCTGTCCAATCTCTTTTTGGAAACTTTTAGTGCCCTTCCACTGGTTCATTGTTCTCACTGATAGGACTTTCTTCATTCCTCGTTGCTTCTCTCCTTGATTAGTTGCTTCTCCTCCTGACTTCTCCTGCTTAGGAGAATAGGTCAACCCCCCCCCTCTTCTTCTTTATGGCAGCCCCTCAATTATTGAAAGATGCTATCTTGTCACCCCTGCTCATTCTTTCCCTTAAACTAGGCACACACCCAATTCCTGCAACTGTTCTCCATATCTTTTAACCCCCTAATCTTTTTTGCTGCTCTTCTCTGCACTCTTTCCACAGTCTCAACATCTTTTTTAATATTGTGGCAGACACACACACACACACACACACACACGTTTGTATCCTGATTGCCTTTAGTTTGACTGCCAATTTGTCAGTTTTGTTCGCCAGTATACTTTGACCCCATTAAAAAGTCCTGAGGGCAGAAGTCCATTGTATCTGTGGACTCAGAGGTGAAATGACCTTGCTTGCCTCCTGTTCCTGGAGAGAATCCACCTTGGTGGTCACCAAAGGTCAACCCCAACCTAGTGGATCATCATCATCACAATCGCCATTTCCTTGACCGGGATTGAGAAGGTGTTCCACACAAACCCAGCCAGGGAAAGGAGAACATCCAGCCTCTTCCCATGGAGTAACTGCCTTCTCTCCTGTCTTCCGTAGGATCATCGTCTGGAAGGCAGAGGTCCACCCCACGAGGCAGTTCTTGACCAAGGCGAAGAAGGTAAGCCTAGTCAACCCAAGTCAGTGAACCCTAAAGGTGCCAGAATTGCCCTATCTGGCAGGGACCTTCCGGTACGGCCTTTAGCTTAGAGACCCACCAGCCTTGCCAGGACTCCAGACACGACATCTTCTGCAGGGCCTTAGAGCTGATGGAGGCTACAGGGACCGTTCCCTCGACTGGACCAAAGGACACGCTTCTTGCACCAAGTCTGGAAGTGCTCCAGAAAGGTTCACGTGTTCTTAGCTGAGTGGAGGGAAGAGCCCAGGAGGGGATGTTCCTGGAGAAGCAAAACATGGGTGGTATTTACCTACTTTGGGTCATGAAACGTCTGCAAGAGAACAACTAAGCTCAGAGAGCAACAAGCACCCCACAGTCGTTCTCCTCCTCCCCCTCCCCCTCCCCCTCCTCCCCCTCCCCCTCCTCCCCCTCCCCCTCCTCCCCCTCCTCCTCCTCCAATCTCCCTCCCTTCCAGCACTGATAATGCTATCTAGTCGGGTCATGAAACGTCTGCAAGAAAACTCAGCCCAGAGAGCACCAAGGAGCCCTCAGGTGGCATTTTCCTTGCACGTAGGCAGTTTGTGCCACTGCAGCAATGAAATCCCAGCCAGATGTTGGGGTAGAACATCAGGCGGGACTCGGGAGCTACAATAACTCTCGAGAGTTTCTTGATGACCGGATTCCCTAATGGGCCACTTAATCCTCTTCTTTCCTTGGGCAGGTTCCACTGGCTGGGAAGGAGAACCACAGCTTCGCCAGTCGCCATGGAAAGAGAGCGGTTACTCGGCCACCACCATCCGCAGACTTCTGTGTGACAATGCCAGCTGTGCCTTATGTGCTCACGCAGCCAGGGAGGCAGAGAAGGTGGTGTACATCCAAAGACTGAAGCCTGAGAACCTAGTACTACGTAAACCATCACTCCCTACCACCTCTTATGTGGAACGCTCCAGCCTGCCAGCCATTTCTGGTTTGCAGGACAGTCCCATCTCCCCCCGCAGCAGGAGTGAGCCCCCTGTGCCTGAGATTGTGCGTCTCAGACACAGCCCCTTACTCAGGAAGAGGCAGCGCCTTCCTAGAGATGGACCCCAGAGGAGGAAGCCCCTCCCTTCCAAATTACCAGGTGCAGACCCCTCCCCAAACCATGTCACGGACCTCAGGCGTCCCTACCTGCAGATGCCCGGCCAAAGGAAGAATAATTTCCGCACCATTGATGAGCAGGAGGATGAGGAAGATGAGTCTAGCAGTTCTTCAAGCGTGTCTGGTCCTCCTTACGCCAGCTGGGCAGGATATGGCCACTTTTCTGGTGCCTCCACTCTTCACAGCCAGAAGCACCGTACTCTTTGGAGACATCAGAAAACCTTCCATCCTCACGGAGATGATGGGTCCTCCAGTGAGAAGGAGGCCTCTTCTAGCAGCGAAGGAGAAGGCCAGAGGGGAACACACCTCCTTTCTGAAGAGGAACAGGATTTTCTGACCGCCTCTCTGACCATGTCCAGCAGCTCCAGGAAGACGGAATTTGTGACTATGGGGCTCCCCTTTGTCTCTGAAGCTGTTCTGGAGAAGTTGGAGCAACATTTGGTGGTGAAGAGGACTCAGAACGCAATTGGGCTGCCCGTGATCCTCCTCAGGTCCCTCAAGGCCTTTCTGCCCTTCGCTCCGAGTCCTCTTAATCGGTGGCCCCAGAAGAGAGAAGTAGTGGTGGTGACCAGGCCTCAGGTCCTCCCATTTCAGAGTGTGGCCACCAGAAGAAGACTGGAGCAGCACTTGAGAAAGAGGGCTCACCTCAAGCGCTGGGGGCTTCCAAGGGTGATCCAAGAGGCCCTCAGGCACATGAAGACTGACTTCCACCCCATTGTTCCTGGGGTGGAAGGGCCTGATGAAGACAAGTCCCCGCGCTCAACGAAACATCCCCATTTAGCCTCCACAACTAGAGAGGCACCCTTGGACTACCTTCTCCACTCCAAGCCCAGGTTCCAGGTTCACATCGGGAAGAAGTTATTCCAAATTGCCCAGGAGGCCTTTCCTAAACGAGTGGAGAAGTCCCAGAAAATGAGCACCTCAGAGGAGAAGAAAGCAGTCCTTCCAAAGCTGATCAGATTATCCCCGAGGAGCCCCCAGGCACGTGGTGGGCCGAGCCTCGGTCTTCGGAGGAAGGCGGACAGTGTGGAGATGAACATCAAGTGCAAGCACATCCAACTCTTATGGCAGCTCCCTACTTTCTACTCCCAGTCCTTGTCCAAGATGGCTCCCAAGACTTTTAATCTGCCAGTGACTCCACCTCGGGGGTTTGGCCCCTCTGAGTTTGGCCCCACAGAGACCCCTTTCCTGCCCAGCTCTCAGCGGCAGCTCCTAGACTCCCATGTGCTCCGGAAGACGGTCCAGCACCAGTGGGGGCAGCTGAAGCTTGTGCAACAATCCCTCAGGCAGTTCCTCTCAGCCGCACCCTTCAGCCCTGCCACCCCAAAGGGTCCCCGAGTGGACGTCAAGGTGGCCCCAAGAAGCATGTTGCCTTTCGTCCCCTTGGAGGCCAACCGGAAGCTGGAGGACCACATCAAGAGGATGATCATTGAGAGGCAGTGGGGGGTTCCCCAAAGGGTGATGAAGTCTCTCCAGATGTTCATGCCAATGCCCCCCAGTGTAGAGGAGATGGACACAGAGAGCGAGGAGGAGAAGGATGCAAAGAGGTCACCTTCTGTGAAGGATTCAGGTCTCCACAAGCTCCCCCAAGCCCTTCGGAAGCACGTGGCCCAAAAAGCTCTCAAGATTCACCTGGGGGAGCCTGGTCCGTTTTCCACGCTGCTTCAGATGGCGTCTCTCCGAGACAGAGAAGACGGCGCCCTCCCCAGAATTATCTCCCCTGGGACAAGGACTTTGCAGCTGCGACCCAAGGAACTCTGCTTCGTGGAGATGATGGCCCTGGACCGTGTTGAACTTAACATCAGGCACAAGGACTTGGCTCGCAAGTGGGGGCTGGTCACTTTGTACCAAAAGTCCCTCTCCCACATGTTCACAGGTGTTGAATTTCAGGTCCCCCCTCCTCCCTTACCCAGAAGGGCCCTTGGGTTGGATATCAGCTCAACAGATACAGTCTTCATCAGCCAAGGAACCCGGGAAGATCTGGAGTGGCATGTCAGAAGGAAGAAGATGCAGCACACCTGGGGGCTGGTGAGTCTCGTCAAGAAATCCCTGCAGTTGTTTTTGCCAACTGCCCCGCGCTGGCCCCTTGCAGGGCACACCGAGGTGATCACCCTCCCAGCTGAAATCACTTTCCTGAGGGATGCCAACCTACATGAGCTAGAGAAGAACATGAGGAAAAGAGTCGTGCTGCAGAGATGGCACCTGCCCAGGAGGCTCCAGAAGCCATTGAAGATGCTTGGCTCAGAGATGGCAGTGGTCTCAGGCCCAAGTCAAGAGGTGAAGGAGCCAAGAAGGAGGACGGCTTCTTCTCCACGTCAGCTGGAGGTCTTCCACCTGCCACCACAGGGGAAAGCCCTGGAGGAGGTGAAGGTCTCTCTGGAGAAGAAGCACATGGAGATATCGCTGGGGGTGATGCCTACAGTGGCCAGACTCTCTTGGCAGCATGCAACCTCCACACCAAGGAAGCCCCTGCCCAAGCTGATCCCTCCTGGCCATAACTTCCTCCAGCCACGTTGCCGTTTCTTGCCCTTTGAACGCCCAGAAGATGTGGACCAGATTGAGCAGACCCTGAAGCACAAATGGCTGATGTTCCTCTGGGGCCTGACCACCCAATACCTCGAAGCCCTGGGAGGGATGATGCCAAGACCACCCGAGGAGCGTCCTCTCCAACCCAGATTGGCAGATCGCTTGGTCTTCTTAGAAGTGGAGACCCCCTTCCTCCAGGAGAATGTCAGAGGAACCTTTGAAGGACACATCCGCAGGAAGTGGCTGCAACACGAGTGGGGGCTGCCGGACGTGATCCGGAGGTCGCTCAGGGGCTTCATGGGAGGAGTTCCCTCCCCACTCTCCCCACAAAGTGTGTCTCAAGTGCAGATTCTACACGAGGAGTTGACCTTCCTCCCTCAAGATTCCCGCCGGTTCCTGGAGCTCCATATCCATAGAAGAAAGCATCAGCGTCAGTGGGGGTTGCCCAAGAGGGTGCTAGAAGCCATGAAGGGGCTGGGGGTCAAGTCCATCACTGGTCCTCAGTCCAAGGAAATGCAAGAGGTAGATCAGAGTCAGGTGGGCCTGGGGACCTCTGAAGCAGTGGCCACCAATGGGGAGAAGGCACCTCATCACCCATCTCCAGAAGAGACGTCCCCGTCCGAGACCCTGTTCTTTAGTGGTGAGGTGGAGGAAAGGATCCAGATGTTCTCCCTTAAGAAGTGTGTGGAGGTGCATACGGGGGTCTTCCCAGGGGTGGCCAGGCAGTCCTGGCAGCGTCTCCCTCCTTCCAGAGCCCCCCTCCCCAAACCGGCTTCCCCGAGCTCCTGGACCCCACAGCCATGCAGAAAGCTCCTGCCCTTCGTGCACGCCGAAGACATTGACCGGTTGGAGCTGGGCATTTTGCGCCACCGCTTGGCCTCCCTTTGGGGCCTGGGCAGGGCCTACACGGGAGCCATAGCTGCCCTGCAGCCCAAGCTGCCCTCCAGCCACAGAAGACCCGGAGAAGAAGAGCTCTCCGAGGAGCAGGTCCTCTCTCTGCAAGCGGAGGTCCGAGAGGCCCTAGAATTGCACGTCAGGAAGAAGAGGCTGGAGCACGGATGGGGCTTCCCCAGACTCATCCAGAAATCCCTGCAAGGCTTTATGGACAGAGCTCCTGCCCAGCCGAGCCTTCAGAAGACGGACAGCTGTGCCCGCATCCTATGCCAGGTCCCAGCCTTCCTTCCTCCGAGCACCTGCACCCACCTGGAATCCCACATTCAGAGGTGGCATCTACAGCGACAGTGGCATTTGCCAGCAAAAGCTCTGGAGTCCCTTAAGCTTCTCCATCCTCGGCCTGCGTTAAGCCCGTCTGACACGAGGAGCAGTGAGGATGGGGACATTTCCCCCTACTGTTGTGGCCAGGGGGCTGTTTCTGAGCACCCCACTCTGGATTTGGGGTATTTCCAACCAGGAGGGGACATGGGAACTGCTGGCTCAGTGGAGGGCACCCCAGAGCGGGCTGAGGTTCTGTCTAAAATAGACGCCAAAGAGGTGAATCAACTTCAAATCTACTTGTGTAAGAAGAACGTGGAGGTCCAGTTGGAAGCAGTCCCAAATATTGCCTGGACCCGGAGCTCTTCAAGGCAACGCCTCCCCAAGCAGATCCCTCCTGGCCTCAGAATGTGGCAGCCCCGATCCTCCTCCCTGTCCTTCTTCCATGCAGGGGAGGTGGAGCGGATCGAAATGGCCATTCGTTGCCACCATCTCCTATCCTTGTGGAGCTTGGGAATGAGCTACGTGGATGTTCTGAGTGCTTTGCCCTTCGCGCCATTCTCCAAGCCTTTCAGGCTGAGAGGGACCAGCATTGAATTCTCAGAGGTCCAAACATCCTTCCTCCAGGAGCAGGAAAGGCAAGGGCTAGAATGTCATGTGGTGAAGAAGAAGATCCACCATGCTTGGGGCCTCCCGGTTCTTGTCCAGAAATCGATGAAGGCCTTCATGCAAGAACTTCCCATGCCCCCCACCCCACAAAGGAACCCAACTGATGTCCATGTTATGCAGCAGGAGCCATCTTTCCTTCCCCAAGTTGTCTACAGCCGCTTGGAGTTCCATGTCCAGAAGATAAACTTCCAGCGGCGATGGGGGCTACCCAGGAAGGCATTAAAATCCCTCGGGATGCTCTGCCCAACAGGTGATGATGCTGAGGCGGAGAGGCCACTAACGTCCCATCTTGATCAAACCTGGAGGAACCTCCCCAGAGGTCCTAGCTTGGGGACTCCTTCAGTAGGTTGGCCTGGAGGAGCACAGAGCACGGAACAGGCCCCCGGGAGGAAAAGTGATGTATTAGGGACTTTGGACCCTCTGAACCTGAGGAGGCTACAGATTCATCTGGCTAAGAAACATTTGGAGGTCCACTACGGGGTTCTTCCAACTGTTGCCAAGGCCTCCCTTGGCCTTGCGGATGTCTATTCAAAGCAGCCCCTTCCTAAGCCGATCCTTTCTGGCCAGGGGCTGCTACGGCCTCGCAATCTTTCCCCGCTTACTGTGTCTCCAGAAGACAAGGATCGCTTGGAGTGGGTGGTCCAGAGAAACCGTTTTGCTTTCTTGTGGGGGATTGGCCTGAGATACAGGGAGGCCCTTTCCGGAATGATGCCCCCATTTACGTCCCCATTCCCCAGGCCCAGGCTGCCACAGGCGGATTTCTCAGAGACGCAGATGTTCTTCCTCCAGATGGAGGACAGAGAAGCCCTAGAGGACCACATCAAGAAGAAAAGGATACAGCACATGTGGAGCTGCCCGATTCTTGTCCAAAGGTCCATGGAGCGCTTCATGTCAAGAGTTCCCTTGTGCCCCAGCCCCCACACGGTAGAGACCAACACCCACATTTTGCTGCATGAGGTGCATTTTCTACCCCCCAACACCCAAACCCACTTGGAGCACCACATCCAGAGGCGGAAACTGCTACAGAGGTGGGGGCTGCCCAAAAAGATCCACCAGTCTTTAAAGATCTTCCTCCCAAGAGCCCCGATGAAGGCTCCAGCTCCCCCCACTAAGGAACTTTTGGAGGGACCAAAGAATCAGCAGTGGAAGCAGCCAGCAGAATCGCTTCCAAAGATGACTTCATCAGCCTCTTCTTCAAGGCCAACCAGGAATCACACCTTCCATTTCCAGGTGTTGGAGACGCCGTACCTACAAGACGAGGAAAAGGAAGTCCTGGAGCATCATATCAAGAAGAAGAGACTCCAGCACCAGTGGGGACTGCCTGTTGTCATCCAGAGATCTCTGCAAGCTTTTGCACCCCCTTCCCTTGGACCAGTCTGTCCCCCAAAGAAGGCAGGTCCAGACGTGAAAATCCAGGTTCAAAGGCCACGTTTCCTCCCTCTGCATTCCCAGAAGAATTTGGAGGATAGCCTGAAGAGGATAATCACCCATCAGCAGTGGAGACTCCCAAAGAAAGTCCTGGACTCTCTACGGGCGTTCTCTTCCACCACCCCAGCCAGAAGGCCACAGCCCGGTCAGGAAAAGGAAGGATCCGATCATGTTGCCAAGAAAGAGCACCTCAAAACACACCTCAGGAGAAAGTCAACAGAAATTAGCTTCCAGTCCAGGACAGTCCCTGACATTTTGCTTCCTGAGTCTCTTCACAGTGAGAGGGGCCCCACAAGCACCACTCGGCCACCAGAGTCAACCTCAGCCATAAATGGTGAGGGACCCAACCAGATAACTTCTCAAGCTGAGGCCAAAGACCTTCTGGAATTCCACATCCTACACAAGAAGATTTGTCACGAGTGGGGCTTGCCACGAATTGTGCAGAAATCTCTCTCGGCTTTCTGCCCACCTCTTCCTCAGCCACGAGCTGACCAGGGATCGGTTGGGGAGCATCTGGAGACCGTGGAGGAAGACGGTGCCGCCCCTGAGGAAAACATCCTTCAAGATGATGAAATGAAACTCTTGGCGGAAAGCCAACAAGCGACAAAGGAAGAGGTGAGTGAGACCCCCCAAGACTCCAAAAGAGGCAGTGTTAGCACCAAGGCCGCAGAGATGGAAAAACTGACCCTTGCTGGTGGAATGCCAGAGTCTCCAGAAGAAACCATCTCCACTGGTGGGGACAAAGAAGAAAGCCACAGACACTCGCCAGACACAGAAAAAGAAAACGGGCTTGCTTCCAAGACTCCACAGCACCCCACAAAAACCAGCCCTCGGGTTGAAAGTCCTCAATCCGTAACCATGTCCACTACCCGTCCACAGAGTCCATCAGCCTCAGAAGAAGTCAACATCACAAGTAAGAGGCTAGAAGCCATTGAGGAGGAGACACCTAAAGGAACAACTACTCTGAGTAAGAGTCTGCAAACTGCCGAAGAAGCCAATGTGGCCGGATTGCAGATTGATGATTTGGTGGCCACTGAGACTCCATGGTCTACGGAGGCAAAAGGCCCGTCAGGCCCAGGGAATGTGAATGTGTCATATGAGACCCCACAGACAGCAGAAGAAAGCAGGGCAACGGAGACCATCTTGGGGGGAGATGCTGCAGCAGAGAATGGAAGATACTCCCCAGGTACTGGTTCTCTACAGATGGAAGAGGAAGGGATCCATGGGGCTGCAGAAGAGGAAAGCACCACTGTCCATGGCCTAAAAGTTGGACCAGAGGATGTTGCTTCGGACAGCCTTCATGCCACCGAAGAATCCACGGAGGAATTACGCATCAACAATCTACCGTCAGCTGAAGAAACATCCATTACCAGCAAAGGTTCCCGAGCTACAGAAGGATTGGTTGAGCTACAGAGCACAGGAGAAGTTGTTGACATGCCACAAGCCACAGGAGAAAGGGCCAGAGCCAGCAAACTCCCACAAGATGAAGAAGGGAGTGAGAACGCGACGTCTCCTAAATCAGAGACCACACGGAGTCCCACCTCTGAGATTTCACTGGCCGCGGAAGGAGAGAGAGCCGTGGCAGAGAGCACAGCGGGTGGGAAAGCGAAGGATGCTGAAGTCACAGCAGCTGCTGAAGAGAGTGACTTTCCTGGGGGGCCACATCGGGAGAAGCCACACCCCATCAAGGATATGAGCCTTGCTGATGGCAGGAGGTCATCAACTGCTGAGAACATCATGGCTGTCAACGTGGAGGCAAATGTCCCAGACCAGACACTTCCAACCATGGAGGGAGGAGTCAGTCCACCCGTTCCACTGGAGGGGACCCTCTCTGGATCACTACTTCCAGAAGCTCTAGAGGAAGCGAAGACCCCTGATAAAGCTGCTTGGTTCCAAGATGAAACAAGCATGGTGGTTGGAGGCTCACAAGCCCCATTTCCAGGCAGATCCCCAGACGTGAACCTGAAGGGTCCACATGCTAGAGAAGAAAAGAGCCTCAGTCTTGGGGAGATCTCCAGCGGAAGAAGTCCAGAGGAGGAGGAGGAGGAGGAGACACGTTCCTCGGGCGAAAGTTCAGAGGCTGCATCCAAAGAAGCCACCCCTTCGGACGGCCCCTCGGGCAAAGAGGGAGGAAATGCAGAGATGGGGGCCCTGTTAGCAGGAGAGGAGGGGAGACTCTCTGAGCTGCATCCGCAGTGGGTCACAGCTGCAGAGAGACGACCTCCAGCAGGAGGAGGAACGCACGGTGGAAGTGGGAGCTGCCAGGTCACCGGCAGACTGAGCCCCATGGCGGAGAACCCCCCAACTGCAGAGAGAAAGAGGATGGGTGGCAGGACTTGGGCGCAAGACACAATGGGCCACTCGGCAGCCTCCTTCGCAGGAGAAGCTCCCCAACAGACCCAAGAGTCCTTCCGGGCATTTCTGCCCCAGTCCAGATTTCATAGCTACCATAAACAACCCAGAATCCATTTTCTTACAGAGGCCGAACTGGACTCTCACTCAGGCTCACAGAAGAGCCTCCAAACCTACCGGTCTGAAGTGCGACTCCAATTGGAGCCTGGAGGAAGAATTGGCTCCTGGGTGTCTACCTGTTCCTCTTCTCCAAATGCTCTTCCTGCCTTGGAGGCATCAGAGGGAGGAAGCAGCCAGAAGATGCAACTTGAAGAAGGTGAAGCCAGAGCCTCCAGCTCTACAGGAAGATCTTCATCACCAGAGCTGAAGGTCCCACACATCCTGTTGCAGCAGGGAAGCCCAACGCAGGACTGGCTCGCTTTTTCTGAGCCAAAAGATTATGGAAGCCCATCACCGCTTCCTCCTCAATCCAGCTATGACAAGTATGATGACGCCTCTAGGGGACGCCAAGTTTCCCACCCCTCAGAGTTTGTCTCTAGGGAGGGCGGTGCAGAATCCATGCCAAGCAGTTCCATCAAGCATTTGCTCTGGGATAAAGAGAGCTTCTCGCGGCAGCTGGAACGCGGCATGGAAGGAATGGTAAGACGCAGTGCATCTCCATCGGGAGTGAGACACCCAGGAATGCAGCCGGTGACCCATTCTCCCTATGAGTGTGGCGCTACAGTTTGTGAAAGAGAGGTGGGTCAGAAGTGGGAGCAGAGAGAGGAAGCTTCCCCCATGGCCAGAGATGCAGGAGCCAATTCCGTGGCATCTCAGGAAGACCATGAGACCCAGAAAAAGACCCGTCGTGCAGGAAGCATAGTACAAGATCATCTCCCAGAGCAGGAGAACCTTCTCAAACCTTCTGAGGTGGCAACCAACCTTCTGCTCAGGTCCCACGTTGTCCAGAGAGCCTTGAGTTCCTTCGTACTCCCTGCCTGTGTCATCTCCTCATATTCCACCTATGTGGGAAATTACCCCATAATTGGCTGGGTGAAATTAGTTGGGATCAATAGGATAGGATACAAATTCTATCTGGATCAAAAAGATCCCAATGAACATTTGCCAAAAGCCATATGGAAAGAACAGTCCTGGGAAAGCTTTTAGATAAGGAAGCCGAATTCATTTCGGGTGTCTATGTGAATAGCAATACACAGATACACACAGAGATGAGAGGCCTCTATTATCTGAGATATAAACACACAGAATTAGCCTTGCATCCTTTTGCCGCCTCGTGTAACAAATCAGTCATTCCCATATGCCTAATGTAGCTCTCTGTGTAATTTACAATTCTAAGACCGTTTGTTCCTCCTTCCTGCTCTCCTTATCAGGATGTGTTTTACAATTCCATACCTCCTCATTTCCCCTTATCAAAGAGTACCTTTTGTCCCTCCTCCCTGCCCTTTCTGCCAGAATGTGTAATCAAGAAGTGATTTGTAACATACTGTGAGATCCCTTGTTTGTATTAAACTGCTGACTAGCTTTCTTTGAACTTTCCTAATAAAAAGTGTTCTGGTTTAGCCAGAAGCCACCATTTTTCACCCAGTCTGCAGTGTGTGCGTGTCTCATTGCCAAAGCAGCCTAGGAATTAGAATTCGTGAAGTGGTCCATCGGATTGTGAGAATGCTTGTATTCCCAATGCAAGCTCACTCTCACACACCTATGAGGAGGTGGAGGTGGGACTCATCCGGCAGGTGGGCAGAAAGCACCGGCAGCGGTTGAGTGGCCAACTAGTTGAGGAGAAGCCACTTCTTCAGAAAGAGTCTCCACCAGAACAAGGACAGGGTGTTGGAGGTGAAAGACCACTGCGGTCTGCAGCTCCATGTACTGGAGAGCCTAAGGATTGGGCTTACAGGGAGCCACCTGCTCCTCCTCCATCACTTAACTTGAGTACCATCACTCTGGACCAGCAGGACCACGAAGCTTCCCAGGTAACTGGTGAGGCTTCAAGTGAAGGTTCTGAACTCTCAAAGCTATCAAGCAAGAAATTGGAGAAGATCAAAGGTCTCTCTATCATTGGATCGATTCTGGAGAGGAAGCTCGCCTTGAAACAGGGGATGGACGTTTGTCTTCATAGCCAGGGCTGCTGGTTGACAACCTGGACACAGGAGGACAGAGAAGGAACTCCCAGGGTAGGTGGGACTCATGTTCCCCAGAGACAGACCTTTCCCACTGGACGACCGGGCTTCCACCACAGAGGCCACACTTCCACGGGCTCCTTCTCCACGCATGAGAAAGCGAGCGGGTCCTCCTCAGAGGACTATGCCCAGAACAAGATCCGGGGGCCAGAAGGAGCTTTGGCCTGGGATCGGACTGGGCTCAAGACCTCAACTGCAACTTTGGTGGCCAAAAAGAGGCAGAATCTCAAGGTCCACGGCCTAGAAAGGGCAGCTGAGAGGGGGGCTGGCGGCAAGACGCAGGGACTCGGCAGAAGGAAAATGAGGCCTGGCAAGAGGGACTTGGACACCAGTGGCCGTGGGGAGAGTTCCTCCAGCAGCAGAGAAGGGAGGGACAGCAGCGGCACCTCCAACAGTGAAGGGCAGCCGGCCGCTCAAGAGGCAGCCAAAACAAGAGAGGGGAGACTATATAGGAGAAGGGAGGAACCCCCCCTGTTTGAGAGGACCACCCACCAGCCCCTTCCTCAAGCAGCACAGGACTACAGGGCTGGGCAGCCCACCGCTTGGGGGTCCGCCCAAAACAGGGAAGGCTCCCCAGGAAGGGGCCTTTTAAGACTGAGCCCCCGAGAATACCAAGCTGCAGGGAGGGAGAGGCCTCGCCTTGAGGACCCACCAGGAGGCGGGGGGTTTTCTGAGGCCGCAGCCCCACCAGGCAGGCCCACGGGCCCTCTTCCCCATGGGGAGCAGTTCCGCAACCTGAAAGAAAGGATCCGGTTGAGGCGGAAGGAGCTCTGGAGCTCCCCAGAGAGCCAGGACGAAAAGCTGGCGTAGCTTCTCTTTGGAGCGGCCGTGGGTGTGTAAATAGTTGGTGTTATTTAAAAAAATATCCATTAAACTTTTTAAGTGTGCACTTTGAAATGAGACTGAGGTGGCCACGCGTGTTGCATTTCGCCTCTTAATGGCCTCTCCAGATATTCGGCGATACCTGGGGGGGGGGGGTTCTCTTCACCTCCCTCTCCCTTTGCATTGTGAAGTACCCGTGGTTCGTCCATGAGGCCAATGTTGAGAAAAGACACGGACACGAGCTTTCTCGGGATGAGGCGACCCAGATTGGGGTCTGGTAGACCCTTTTATTGAGATAGGACAAAGGCAGGAGGAGCAATCAGCATGTGATTTAAGACAGCCTGTCAAACTACAATTGCTAATCTACTGCTCAGGGAAGTTCTGTCTATATATGGTCATATCTTGGTCAGGATGTTTTATCTTTTGGGACTGGTTTTTTCCTGTGTGGTTCAGCGTGGC
Organism: Thamnophis sirtalis; assembly: GCF_051295495.1. NCBI lineage: Eukaryota > Metazoa > Chordata > Lepidosauria > Squamata > Natricidae > Thamnophis > Thamnophis sirtalis. The sequence goes on along the minus strand of NW_028261385.1, from coordinate 1,287,926 downwards.
TGCGCATGCCCTGTTATGCACTGGGCCATGGGTGACCGCCACACCTACACAAGGAGTTATATGACAACATTGCATCTCCCCTCGGTTTCTTTGACCCTGGAGGGAATCACTGATGTTCTCTCAAAGGGGGAAGAAACCCTCTTTTCCAGCCACCACCCCCCTGAGTTTCCAAGTCCCTCCCAATGGCTCAGTGGTGGGATTCACATTCCTTTACTACCGCTTCTGTGGGCGTGGCTTGGTGGGCGTGGCAGGGGAAGGATACTGCAAAATCCCCATCCCCTCCCGATCAGCTGGGACTCGGGAGGCAGAGAATAGATGGGGGTGGTATTTACCGGTTCGCCAAAGTACTCAAAATTTCCACTATCGGTTCTCCAGAACTGGTCAGAACCTGCTGAATCCCACCTCTGCAATGGCTCCTCATTCTGTGTGCCTCAGGCACCCCAAATATCTGGGCATCTCCATGCCTTTCCATTGTTCACCCCCCCACCACACACACACACTTGGGAGTTGCGTCTGAAACAGGGGGAGCAATAGCCCTTAGACTTATATTCCACTTCCCAGTGCTTTACGGCCCTCTCTAAGCGGTTTATAGAGTCAGCCTCTTGCCCCCAACAATCTGGGTCTCATTTTATCCACCTCGGAAGGAGGGAAGGCTGAGTCAGTTTTGAACTGGTCAGGATCGAACTGCTGGCTGTGGGCAGAGTTAGCCTGCAATACTGCATTATAACAGGAAGGAAGGAAGATATCAATAGCACTTAGACTTATATACCGCTTCACATGGCTTTCCAGCCCTCTGTAAGACATTTACAGAGTCAGCCTCTTGCCCCCAACAATCCAGGTCCTCATTTTACCCACCTCGGAAGGACAGAAGGCTGAGTCAACCTGGAGCCAGTCAGGATTGAACTCCTGGCTGAGGGAATGGTGAGTTAGCCAGCAACACTGCATTCTAACCACTGTACCACCAAGGCTCAGAGGAAGGAAAAAGAGAGAAAAGGGAAAAGGAAAGAAGGAAAGGAGGGAGGGAGGGAGGGAGGGAGGGAGAGAGAGAGAGAGAGAGAGAGAGAGAGAGAGAGAGAGAAGGAATGAAGGGAAATATTGCAATAGCACTTAAGACTTACATTCCGCTTCACGGTGTCAGGGCAGAAAAGCAGTGGCAGCCAAAAGGGGAAGGGCAGGAACAGCCTGAAGCCACCCCCACACCAATGTTCCCTCTAATTTTTTTTCAGTGTGTGCGGAAAAGTATGGTGTTTGAGCAGCACATTTTCATGCCTGAGCACCTGAATTTTTTTCACAGATGCTTTACAGAGCAATTGATTTATAGGATCCGAATTGGAATGGAGAAAAATGGTTTGTGTGTGTGTGTGTGTTTGAGTGAGCTTGAGGGATCCAGTAAGGGAACTGCGCCTATTTAGGAAAGAAGGTAAATTATTGCAAACATGATCAATCGAAGATAAGTATGGGGAGAGGTTGGGCAGTAGAGAGAAAGTGATAAAAGAGTGGGAGAGAGGAAGAAAAAAAGAGGGAAGAGAGACAGAAAGAGACAGAGCAGGACAGAGAAAGTGACAGAAGAGTGGGAAAGAAGGAGAGAGAAAGAGACAAAGAGAAAGAGGGTGAAAGAGACAGAAAGAGACAAAGAGGAGAGAGAAGGACAGAGAAAGTGACAGAAGAGGGGGGAAAGAAGGAGAAAGAGAGACAAAGAGAAAGAGGGTGAAAGAGACAGAAAGAGACAAAGAGGAGAGAGAAGGACAGAGAAAGTGACAGAAGAGTGGGAAAGAAGGAGAGAGAAAGAGAGACAAAGAGAAAGAGGGTGAAAGAGACAGAAAGACAAAGAGGAGAGAGAAGGACAGAGAAAGTGACAGAAGAGTGGGAAAGAAGGAGAGAGAAAGAGAGACAAAGAGAAAGAGGGGGAAAGAGAAAGAGACAAAGAGGAGAGAGAAGGACAGAGAAAGTGACAGAAGAGTGGGAAAGAAGGAGAGAGAAAGAGAGACAAAGAGAAAGAGGGTGAAAGAGACAAAGAGGAGAGAGAAGGACAGAAAGTGACAAGAGGGGGAAAGAAGGAGAGAGAAAGAGAGACAAAGAGAAAGAGGGTAAAAGAGACAAAGAGGAGAGAGAAGGACAGAGAAAGTGGCAGAAGAGTGGGAAAGAAGGAGAGAGAAAGAGAGACAAAGAGAAAGAGGGTGAAAGAGACAGAAAGACAAAGAGGAGAGAGAAGGACAGAGAAAGTGACAGAAGAGTGGGAAAGAAGGAGAGAGAAAGAGAGACAAAGAGAAAGAGGGTGAAAGAGACAAAGAGGAGAGAGAAGGACAGAGAAAGTGACAGAAGAGTGGGAAAGGAGAGAAAGAGAGACAAAGAGAAAGAGGGTGAAAGAGACAGAAAGAGACAAAGAGGAGAGAGAAGGACAGAGAAAGTGACAGAAGAGTGGGAAAGAAGGAGAGAGAAAGAGAGACAAAGAGAAAGAGGGTGAAAGAGACAGAAAGAGACAAAGAGGAGAGAGAAGGACAGAGAAAGTGACAGAAGAGGGGGAAAGAAGGAGAGAGAAAGAGAGACAAAGAGAGAGGGTGAAAGAGACAGAAAGAGACAAAGAGGAGAGAGAAGGGAGAAGGAGAGAGAAAGTGACAGAAGAATGGAAAGGAGGGAGAGGACGCCAAGGCTGCAGGGCTCCCGCTCCTTCCTCTGGGACGTTGGCCTCGGGAAGTCCGTAGCGCGGTCTAGAAGGGATGCCGCAGACTGGGCGACGGTGGGCGCAGAAAGCCAGCCTGGATCCCGGAGAGAGCGAGTGGAAATGGTCCCCTGGGAGTTTGGGTCCCGCTTGAAGCTTCATCCTTTGGCCGCCCGGCGGGAGGGACCCGCTCGGGATCCTTTCCCTTTCCCTCCCTTTTCTTCGGTCTCCCCTCTGGTTATAAAGGCAAGAATACATTTGCATTCCCCCAACGCGGCTGGAAATCGAAGCGAAGGAAGAGGCTGAAACACCCCCCCCCCTTCCTCCCCTGGGAAGAGATTGCGGAGGATCCCCTTTTCCCTCCTCGGAGGATCCGACCTCCGTTCTTCCTCCTCCAGGGCCCTGGAAGGCGCGCAAAGGAACCCAGCGCTCTTTCCTCTCCCCCAAACTTTACGGACAGAAGGCGGAGTTGTCCTGGGCGGATTTGGGCGATCCTTTCAGTCGCTGAACGCAAACTAGGGGCTCCGGTCGCAGGTGCAAAAGGCCTCCCTATTCGGGCGGGGGGGGGGTGAGACGATGCCGCTGCGCCCGGGACCCCTCCTCTCCCTCGGGGCGGCGCTGAGGTCTCTCTTGTGGGGCGGGGGGTTGCGGGGAGTTCCTGGAAGCGAGGAGGTGGGAGGGGGGGGAGATAGCCAGGGTCCCGTTTGGCTCTTTCTCCCGGCCTCCAGCTCTTTCCCCAGAAGGAAACGCCTTCCTTCCTCCGCCTTACGCCGAGCCTCGTTTCAAGGCTGCGGTTTTGAGCCCAGGCAAGACGGGAACCAAGGGGGGTTTTGCACAGAGCTTCTTCAGCTCCGACAGGATTGGGGGGAACGGGAGGATTTCGATGCCTTGCGGACAGCTGGGCATTTGCACCCCCCCCTTCCTCCCTCCTCACCGTTGCAGCCCTTGTTGGTCCAAGACGGTTTCCCTCCCCTGGGATGGGGGCTCCTCTCGTCCACCCAACTCCCAGCCGCCCCCTTCCTGGTCTTTGCCCGCTTCCCTCTTGTTGCCTCCTTCGCAGGGCTGCTCGGTCCTCCGGAGCACAGAGTTCTCTCCTCTGCTCCGCCCCAAGGCTCCCCTGGAAGGCGTCTCACAAAAGCCACTGGGCGGCGCGCACCTTACAGGGAACAGTGGTGGGGGGTGATCCCCTCCTGGGATCCGCTTCTTTCCCCCTGGTTCCCGATCCCCCCTTGGGATCCCTGGCATTCCAGTGGATTCCCCCGTCCCTCCTTGTCTCCCTTGTCTCCCAATGGCCTCCCGGGATCCCCTCGGGCTGAGCTCCATCCCTTCCCGGGATCCCTTCGGCTGCTTGGCTCCTGGCCCGGCGGTTCTCCTCCTGGGGGTGGAAGGGCCTTTTCCCCGGGGTCGCCTGGCAGGAGAAGCCGGGGAAGGGAGGACGCGGGCCTTCCCTTCGGAGCCTCCCCTTCAGCTCCCCGGGCGAAGCTCCGCCGCCCCCGCCAGGAGCCTCCCGCGCCCAAAGGAGCCGCCCGAAGGGAAGGGGCGGCGGGAGGGGCGGGGCCACCGCGGCTCCTCCCACCGAATCCCCGCCCTCCCTCCGCCTGTCCGTGTGGCTGGCTGGGGGCGGGGCGAAAGGAGGGGCCGGAGTGGGGACAGACGCGCAAGCGCAGAGGACGCTGGGAAAGCAGCTCCCTCCCAGCGAAGGAGGTTGGTGGGCGGAGCTACGGAGGCCAAGAGGGACCGTTGCTGAGGCGGAGAACCAGGCGCGGAGAATGAAGTAAAAGAAGGGAACGTGGCGGCGAAGGGAAGGCTGGAGCCCAATTTGGCGCTTGGGGGTCACCGCCGCAGGAGGAACGGTGTCGAACGACATCAGGAAGGCTGAGAACCGAACTGTTCTAGCGGGTCCCTTTCTCTCCTTTGGGGGAACATCAAGGAGGCGGTGCCTGGAGAGGAGAAGGCGGGGCTTCGCAGGAAGGAGGGGCTGGTATATGGAGCGCCTTCCCTTTCGGAACCAGAGAGCTGACGGAGGGAGCGGTTCGCTTCGGAGGCGGAGAAACCGGAAGTAAGTAGAGTCTGCTGGGACGGAGTGGCAGCCTGGGAGGGTCTCCTTCGGGTCCTCGGGAGGGGAGGCCTCGGCCTGGGCCTCTCCTGCGGTGAGGGGGACGCCGCCGTGACCCGCCTCTCTTTCTCCCCTGCAGGAGGACGGAGGAGCCCCGGGAGACGGCGGGGAAAGGCCGGGGGCGGGGGCTCCGGAGCTGCAGGAGGGATGAGCCCAGCGGGAGTCCGGGAAAGGCGGCTGCCTGGAGGGCGATGCGGGGAGGAGGAAACGGGCGGAGACGCCGAGACGGGCCTGGAGGGCGGAGGGTCCTTCGGAAGACCCCGGAATCCCCAAAGGATCCAGGAGGAAGAAGAGAGACATCAGTGCCCGGAATGTGAAAAATTCTTCAAGAGAAATCAGTATCTTCGAAAGCATCTAAAGGTCCATTCAGGAAAAAATCCTCATAAATGTCTGGAGTGTGGCAAGAGCTTCAGTGAGAGGAGCAGCCTTTATAGACATCAAAGGATCCACACAGGAGAAAAACCTCATAAATGTCTGGAGTGTGGAAAGAGCTTCAGTCGGAGGAGCAGCCTTTATACACATCAAAGGATCCACACAGGAGAAAAACCTCATAAATGTCTGGAGTGTGGCAAGAGCTTCAGTGAGAGGAGCAACCTTTATAGACATCAAAGGATCCACACAGAAAAAAAACCTCATAAATGTCTGGAGTGTGGAAAGAGCTTCAGTGAGAGGAGCAACCTTTATGCACATCAAAGGATCCACACAGGAGAAAAACCTCATAAATGTCTGGAGTGTGGCAAGAGCTTCAGTGAGAGGAGCAACCTTTATAGACATCAAAGGATCCACACAGAAAAAAAACCTCATAAATGTCTGGAGTGTGGCAAGAGCTTCAGTCAGAGGAGCAGCCTTTATGCACATCAAAGGATCCACACAGGAGAAAAGCCTCATAAATGTCTGGAGTGTGGCAAGAGCTTCAGTGAGAGGAGCAGCCTTTATGCACATCAAAGGATCCACACAGGAAAAAAACCTCATAAATGTCTGGAGTGTGGCAAGAGCTTCAGTGAGAGGAGCAGCCTTTATGCACATCAAAGGATCCACACAGGAGAAAAGCCTCATAAATGTCTGGAGTGTGGCAAGAGCTTCAGTCAGAGGAGCCACCTTTATAGACATCAAAGGATCCACACAGGAAAAAAACCTCATAAATGTCTGGAGTGTGGCAAGAGCTTCAGTGAGAGGAGCAACCTTTATAGACATCAAAGGATCCACACAGGAAAAAAACCTCATAAATGTCTGGAGTGTGGCAAGAGCTTCAGTGAGAGGAGCAGTCTTTATGCACATCAAAGGATCCACACAGGAGAAAAACCTCATAAATGTCTGGAGTGTGGCAAGAGCTTCAGTGAGAGGAGCAGCCTTTATACACATCAAAGGATCCACACAGGAGAAAAACCTCATAAATGTCTGGAGTGTGGCAAGAGCTTCAGTGAGAGGAGCAGCCTTTATGCACATCAAAGGATCCACACAGGAGAAAAACCTCATAAATGTCTGGAGTGTGGAAAGAGCTTCAGTCAGAGGAGCCACCTTTATAGACATCAAAGGATTCACACAGGAAAAAAACCTCATAAATGTCTGGAGTGTGGAAAGAGCTTCACTGAGAGGAGCACCCTTTATAGACATCAAAGGATGCACACAGGGGAGAAACCTCATAAATGTCTGGGGTGTGGAAAGAGCTTCAGTCAGAGGAGCCACCTTTATAGACATCAAAGGATTCACACAGGAAAAAAACCTCATAAATGTCTGGGGTGTGGAAAGAGCTTCAGTCAGAGGAGCAGCCTTTATGAACATAAAAGGATCCATTCAGGAGAAAAGCCTCATAAATGTCTGGAGTGTGGCAAGAGCTTCAGTCAGAGGAGCAGCCTTTATGCACATCAAAGGATCCACACAGGAGAAAAACCTCACAAATGTCTGGAGTGTGGAAAGAGCTTCAGTCAGAGGAGCAACCTTTATAGACATCAAAGGATGCACACAGGGGAGAAACCTCATAAATGTCTGGAGTGTGGAAAGAGCTTCACTGAGAGGAGCACCCTTTATAGACATCAAAGGATGCACACAGGGGAGAAACCTCATAAATGTCTGGAGTGTGGGAAGAGCTTCATTCAGAGGAGCAGCCTTTATGCACATCAAAGGATCCATTCAGGAGAAAAGCCTCATAAATGTCTGGAGTGTGGCAAGAGCTTCAGTGAGAGGAGCAGCCTTTATGCACATCAAAAGATCCACACAGGAGAAAAGCCTCATAAATGTCTGGAGTGTGGAAAGAGCTTCAGTCAGAGGAGCAACCTTTATAGACATCAAAGGATGCATTGTGGAGAGAAAGGGATGAAATGCCTGGAGAGTGGAGAGCACTGTTCCCTCTAAGGTGCGGCTGCGCCGCCGTGCACATTACAAGAAAACACCACGCGGCCGTTTTTAACTGCGCGCAGTGATTTCTGCCACAGGTTCCGGAAGATGAGGGGAATAGCTGCTGCCGCCTCTTCCTCCAACAGCGCTGCCAGATTTGCCGCCAACGCTGCAGCCGAGGTGAAGCCTCCAAAGCTCCCGCAGGCGCCCCCACCCATGGCAGCGGCGGCGGTGCCTCCCCCTCCGCTCGGAGCACCTCAGCTGGGCTCTGGGTTACCCCTGCCGCTGCCTCCACCTCCGCGGTTTTTCAGAAGCCATGAGGCCTTTTTCCCTGCTCCCCCCCCCCTCCGCTGCCTTCCTACTATCTCCCGCTGCCAAATGGCTCCTCAAAAGTGTGGCGGAAGGGAGAGGGATAACACGGGGGCCAGCTCAGGTGCTCTGCGTGGAGCCTCCACACACAACCGGTGTGCTCCACAAACGTTCTTGCTCACTAGCTCAAAAGGGCCCTCGCTGTTTCTCCAGGCAGCCCTCGCCCCTCCGTCCAGCCGAAGGTCGCTCCTGGCAAGGCAGGCTCCCCGCAGCTGCTCGGAGGCTCTCCTCCTCCTTGTAGCGCCGTGAAATCCTTGGGTGGCTCCCAGCTCCTCTGCAATACAGCCAGTCCTTGACTTAGCCTCCACGCAGAGCACCTGAGCTGGCCCCCGCGTTGTCCCTCTCCCTTCCTCCTCCGCCGTGCTTTTGAGGAGCCATTTGGCAGCGGGAGATAGTAGGAAGGCGGCGGGGGGGGGGGTCAGGGAAAAAGGCCTCATGGCTTCTGAAAAACCGCGGAGGTGGAGGCTGCGGCAGGGGTAACCCAGAGCCCAGCTGAGGTGCTCCGAGCGGAGGGGGAGGCACCGCCGCCGCTGCCATGGGCGGGGGCGCCTGCGGGAGCTTTGGAGGCTTCACCTCGGCTGCAGCGCTGGGCAGCAAATAGGTTGGTGCTTTTGGAGGAGGAGGAGGAGGAGGAGGCGGTAGCAGCAGCTATTTAGTGGCAGCGGGGGGTTCGTTGGCATCTTCAGTGGCAGCCCTGCCTCCTGTAAAAAAAACCGAAGATGGAGCAGATCCACGCAGATGACGTTGCTGCAACATGACTGGAGGAGGAATTCTGGGAGTTGAAGTCCACAAGGCTTAAAGCTGTCAGGTTTGAAGACCCCTGGGGGTTTTTTCCCTAAAGGGCTAGGGGTGCAAAGGTCTTGTAACTTGACAGCTTTAAGACTTGCGTGCTTCAATGCCAGAGTTTCTGAGCCAACATTTTGGTTGCTAAGCAGGACCGTTGTTAAGTGATACTGATATTATATAACACTTTTAATTAAGCGGGTACCTTGAATAAACATAATTTGAGTTTCAAATAATACTGATTTCATTGTAGTCTTAGGTGACACCTGTGAAAAAAATTCAGGTGCTCAGGCATGAAAATATGCCGCTCAATCACAATACTTTTCTGCTCACACTGAAAAAAAATTAGAGGGAATATTGCCTTGGGGAGGGGGTGGCAGCCCCCCTTGGCCAAGTTGTTATTCCAGCAGAAGGCTTTAAGGATTTATGAGCCAGGAAAACTCCCTGGTTTGGTTCCTTTATCTATGGGGCCTGATATTCCCCTGTAACAATTCCTTCTATGTTTTCAAGAATGTGCCTAGCTTTGAAGCCCAGAGATAGAAGCGAAATGCAGCAGTGAGAGAACATTTGCAGTAATGTCATCCAGTATATTAAGGTTACAATTTGCTGGGCTGGAAAACAAGTAATTTCTGACCGTATGCAATAATATAAGCAGAAGCCAACAGCAAAGCTCAATTCTTAATAAATGATTTCTAGCAGTATCTCATATCAAGCAAACGGCAAATATTGGTTTAATCAGTAACAATTGTATTGTAACATAAGCAATTCATAATAAAAGCAAATAGCCAATATCGATTCATATACTTCTTCATTACTATTCAGGAAACACAAAGTTTATTGCTATAGAAATGTCCAGTAAGCATCATTGTGCAAAAGGAAACAATCAGGTCTGTATGTTATTACCTTATTCTACTGTATTCATACCGTTTTTTCATCTTTACCCTATCCTTCTTCCTCTTTCCTTTCCCCTTCCTAACTTTCCCATTATTTGCATTTTTCTTTATCTTTTACACTTCGATAAAGTAACAAAAAGAAAAACCAGTTATCTAGTTATTAAGAAAATAACTGAAGAAGAGGGTGGGAGGAGACCTTGGAAGACTTCTAGTCCAACCACCTGATTTAATTTGTCAATAAAAAAAAAAGATAGGAATATAGGGAAATATCCATGAAATCACCCAGAATGCAGGTCAACTTAATGGAGCGTCTTTTTCGTTTGTTTTAGAACGGAGGTTGGGGACTATGGGCCTTTAATAGAGCCAAGGTGGCGCAGTGGTTAAATGCAGCACTGCAGGCTACTGCTAGATCAGCAGTTCAGCGGTTCAGGGTTGACTCAGCTTTCCATCCTTCCGAGGTGGGTAAAATGAGGACCCGGATTGTTGTTGGGGGCGATATGCTGACTCTCTGTAAACCGCTTAGAGAGGGCTGAAAGCCCTATGAAGCGGTATATAAGTCTAACTGCTATTGCTTTAATGACTTGGGCACTTCAAAGCCAGCATGGTTGGCTCAGGAATTTCTGTGTCACGGCTGCCTCCGATCAACCCCCAGGGAAGAAAAACCTTGGCTCCATAGATTCAAAGAAAAGGGACTTTTACTGTGAAAGAACAAAGGAAAAAGACAAATTGAAACTAACCCCAGTAGCCAGGCAACCACAGTCCAATCATTGGCCAGGAATATGTTTTGGGAATGTCTCTGGTTCAGGTGCTCCGTGCCGCCCTCCTGCATGGCATTTCCAGGACGGTTGGCCTTGAAGCTGTTAAACAACCCAAGCTGCCCTCCCTGATTCCAAGCCTCCCTATGGCTTCAGTTCAGTTCAGTTTCAGTTTATTGTATTTATATGCCGCCCTTTTCCCCCGAAGGGGACTCAGGGCGGCTCACAACTCGAACCGGGGAAGGGGGGTACAGACAAAAAATTAAAAAATGAAACATAACAATGCATAGTTTAAAAACACACAACAGTCATACCAATTCGAGACGGGGGCAACAGCTCTTTAGCCCCAGGCCTGTCGGAACAGCCATGTTTTGAGGGCTTTGCAGAAGGCCTGGAGGGTGGTGAGGGTTCGAATCTCCACGGGGAGCTCGTTCCAGAGGGTCGGAGCAGCCACAGAGAAGGCTCTCCTCCGGGTAGTCGCCAGTCGGCATTTGCCAGCGGATGGAATTAGGAGGAGGCCTAATCTGTGGGATCTAATCGGTCTGGTGGAGGTAATTGGCAGCAGGCGGTCTCTCAAGTACCCAGGTCCAATACCATGAAGGGCTTTATAAGTGACGACTAGCGCCTTGAAGCGTATCCAAAGACCAATAGGCAGCCAGTGCAGCTCGCGGAGGATAGGTGTGACGTGGGTGAACCGAGGTGCACCCACGATCGCTCGCGCGGCTGCATTCTGGACAAGCTGAAGTCTCCGAATGCTCTTCAAGGGCTTCTCAGCAATTCCACTCTCACACCACCTGCACAATTCCCTTCCCAAATGCCCATCGCTCCCTCCCTCCCTGTTTCCAAGGCAGCCGGCAGCAAGCTTGAAGGAAAGCAATGTTGCTGACTAGGCTGACATTCTGGGAGTTGAAGTCCACAAGTCATACAAGGGCAACCGTTTCCCTGTTGCCCCCTGTTTTAGGGGGCAACGCAACCTATGTCAGCACAACTGGCTGATTATGGTGGATCCCGAAGAAGCTAAGAAGGGTTAGGTTCAGTTGGCAATGAGATGGGAGACCACTATGGAGCCCCCAGGCCGCAGGCTGGACTGGGACCCAGAAACCCTTCCCTTTTAAGGGGAGGGGTCTCTGCCATCTGCTTTGGAGCAGACCCTGCCCATACCAGCCAGGGCTTCCTTTGCTGCATTTCCCAGCAGCTGCTCTCGGAGAGGCAGAAGGAAGCTTGGCGAGAGAAAAGCAACAGCTTCAAGAGGCCCTTCAGCAGGTGGTCCTCCATCTCTCAGGGGGGTCTCCCTGGGCACTTTAGCCCGTCGTCTGCTCTCCAGCGTCAAGGCGGAGAGAAGCTCCGAGAGGCACATTCGGAGCCCTGGGCTGTTCAGTCTGCTGATGCATGGCTTGAACGAGAGGTAGGGAAGTAGGACAGGCTCCAGTGGAGACGAAGAGGAGGTCACTAAACAATCTGTTGTAAGTCGAGGACTGAATATTCCACACCATCTTAAGTTGTGAGTGAAGGGGGGGGAGCAGAGATGTGGCCTGGAGTGGCAGAAAGAGTGGTGGGGGGCAACTTGGGTGAAGCCGGCTGGTGGCCTGAAAAACTTTGGACGTCTCCATCTGACCTCCCTGCCAAGTGCGGAAACTCTCCTGAAATGGGAGGGTGGAGTTTGGGAGGTGGAGGCGGAGCCAGTGATGACATTTCTGTGTTGATGTCCTCCTCCCAGGAGTCCCGAAGGGCTCAGATACGATCAGGGGCCAAGGGAGGCGGGAAGCAGATCGCTGGAAAGCCTGTTGATCTTGGACGGGTCCATGCCTGTCCCTTCATCCTTTGGGTCAGCAGGGTTGGGCTCCGCTTGGAGACCCCAGCTTTTGCCTCAGGTCTCTGGCCTTCTGGGCCTCCAGCCACAGCCTGTCAGGCTTCCAAGTAGCACCCAAAAGTAAATCGGAGTCCGAGGCAAAGGATTCCTCAAAGCTCCAATTGATGAAGAGAGCCATGTTGGCCCATCTGGGAAAACCCGAATCTGAAAGCTTCCCGGTTTCCCCCACCCAGTTGAAAGTTCAAGATCTTGCCCCCCCCCCACACCCACAAGTCCATCCCATGGTCCCATCTCCCACTGTCATGCTGCCATTCCACCCATCCAGTTCCGGTCAGGTGCGGAGGTGCAGAGACAAAGGATGACCTTGGCTTTCTAGAAAGGATTTTGTTATGGCTACATAGCATCTAACTCCGTACAATCCCCAACTCCCATTTTCCCACCATAGAAAAAGGCATAGTAGAATAATAGAAAGTGTGGCAGGCCAAAGATCCAAAGGAAAAGAGGGCTGCGGGCCTGACATGGCCTTTGCCTTGCATAAATATAAATAATAATACAAAAATAATATAAATAATATAAATAATATAAATAATATAAATAATATAAATAATATAAATAATATAAATAATATAAATAATATAAATAATATAAATAATATAAATAATATAAATAATATAAATAATATAAATATAAATAATATAAATAATATAAATAATATAAATAATATAAATAATATAAATAATATAAATAATATAAATTAATATAAATAATATAAATAATATAAATAATATAAATAATATAAATAATATAAATAATATAAATATAAATAATATAAATATAAATATAAATAAATATAAATATAAATATAAATAATATAAATAATATAAATAATATAAATAATATAAATAATATAAATAATATAAATAATATAAATAATATAAATATAAATAAATATAAATATAAATATAAATAATATAAATAATATAAATAATATAAATAATATAAATAATATAAATAATATAAATAATATAAATAATATAAATAATATAAATATAAATATAAATAATATAAATATAAATATAAATAATATAAATAATATAAATAATATAAATAATATAAATAATATAAATATAAATAATATAAATATAAATATAAATATAAATAATATAAATAATATAAATAATATAAATAATATAAATAATATAAATAATATAAATAATATAAATAATATAAATAATATAAATAATATAAATATAAATAATATAAACATAAACATAATAATAAAAAATAAAATAATAAAAAAATGGTATGGAATGGAATGGAACAATACACAGCCTTTCTCTGCACCCTGTTCAAGCAGCAACTCAGGTGGTGGAAGCCGTGAGAATTCAGCACTTTTGACAGTGGCAGATAAATCACCATCCACCTCTTGCCAATTAATTAGCCGCCGGTCAGCCGAGCCAGCCAAGCTGCAGCTCCTCATCACAGTGGCCTGGAGGGCTGCTGAGGGCAGCCTAGAGATCAGGGCACTTGGGGTCCATCCAAGGCAGGGAAGACACCCCCCCCCAGCTGTTCAGCAGAGGCTCTGGAGCAGCGGTTCTCAACCTCTGGGTCGGGACCCCTTTGGGGGGTCGAAGGACCCTTTCACAGGGGTCGCCTAAGACCATCGGAAAAGACATGTTTTCAAAGTAATACGGAAAACATAACATAATTTTATGGTTGGGGGTCACCACAACACGAGGAACTGTATTAAAGGGTCGCGGCATTAGGAAGGATGAGACCCTCTGCTCTGGAGCTTCATCCCCAGCACATCTGGGGGCAAATCTGGTGACCTGGAGGTTGGCAGGGCCATCCTCGGGGGGGGGGGATTGTGTCTTTGGCCTGACTTTACTCAGAGAGTCACCTGGCTGGGTGGCCTTTAGCAGCTGAGGAGTTACAATCAGCAGGAGAGATTTAACCCACCCTGGACCAGGCGGGAGGCTCTGGATGAGGACCTCAGAGCCACGAGAGACTCCCTTCCTTTTCCCTTGGGCTTCATCGGTCTTTCCGTGTCCCTCCACGGCCCTTTGAAGACGGCTGGGCTGCCACTCTCAGAAGGTGGCGCAGTGGTTAGGGTGCAGCACTGCAGGCCACTTCAGCAAGCCCTATGAAGCGGTATATAAGTCTAACTGCTGTTGCTATTGCTATAATAGCAACTGCTGTTGCTATTGATCTATCTATCTATCTATCTATCTATCTATCTATCTATCTATCTATCTATCTATCTATCTATCTATCTATCTATCTATCTATCTATCTATCTATCTATCTATCTATCTATCTGAGGTGGCACAGTGGTTAGGGTGCAGTACTGCAGGCCACTTCAGCTGACAGTTATCTGCAGTTTGGCTGTTCAAATCTCACCGGCTCAAGGTCGACTCAGCCTTCCATCCTTCCGAGGTGGGTAAAATGAGGACCCGGATTGTTGTTGGGGGCAATATGCTGACTCTGTAAACCGCTTAGAGAGGGCTGAAAGCCCTATGAAGTGGTATATGTCTGCTATTGCTATTGCTATAATTCCTCAGCAGGCTGAGCCCATGGAGTTGAATCTCCCCCCCCAAATCTTAAAAGGACGAAGGTTTCAGAGCCTTGTTTCAAGGCATCGCAATAGTGGCTACAGGTAATCCTCGAGTTACGACCACAATTGAGCCCAAAATGTATGTTGCTAAGTGAGAAATTTGTTAAGTGAGTTTTGTCCCGTTTTACGACTTTCCTTGCTGCGGTTGTTAAGTGAATGTGGCTTCCCCAGGGCCTTTTCTGGTCAGAAGATTTCAAAAAGTGACCACATGTCCCTGGGATACGGCAACCATCATAGATATGAGTGGGTTGCCAAACATTTCAATTTTGGTCACTTGACCATGGGGTTGCTGCAATGGTCATAAGTGTGGAAAATGGCCATAAGTCACTTTTTTCAGGGCTGTTGTAAATTTGAAGTCACTAAATGGAGTATTGTAAGTTAAGGACTACCTGTATTTCATATTCAGATCCTTCCTTCCTTCCTTCCTTCCTTCCTTCCTTCCTTCCTTCCTTCCTTCCTTCCTTCCTTCCTTCCTTCCTTCCTTCCTTCCTTCCTTCCCTCCCTCCCTCCCTTCCTCCCTCCCTCCCTCCCTCCCTTCTCCCTTCCTTCCCTCCCTCCCTTCTCCCTTTTTCCTTCATTCCTTCAATCTTTCCTTCCCAGAGTCACAGACTTGGAAGGGACCTTGGAGGTCTTCTAGTCCAACCTGTTGCTCAAGCAGAAAACTCTATATTATTTCAGGTTGTCCAATCTCTTCTTAAAGAACATTGGACAATTTCTTCTTAAACAGATCTCCAGATCTCTCCTCCCTCCCTCCCTCCCTCCCTCCCTCCCTCTCCCCAATGTTAAAGCTGAGTTCCCATTGCTGGAAAGGCCCGTTAATAGATCTCAGCTGGAGCTGGCATGAACCCCACTTGTCCGGCCTCTCCCTCGTCCTCTCTGTCTGGCCCTGGAGTGAGTCTGCTCTGCGCCACTGACCATCTCCCTCCAGCAAGCGTGAGAGCGGAAGCCACGGCTGCTGGTTGCCTTCTGATCTTGGCTGATGCCCAGCCTCTTGGGTGAGGCCCTCGCCAACCAGCAAGCCGGCAGATTTCTCAATCTCGAGGTGATTCATTTGGACAAGCTCTCTCTGCGGAGTTGACCGGCTAAGCTGTCAATACTTGGAAAGGAAGTATGGCTAAGCAAATTAAATACCCAAACAACATGATGTTTATTAAGCATTAAGAAATGCAATTAATAGAAAAATTAATAGAAATACTTGGAAAGGAAGCAATGGCAGGGCTGGAGGCAGAGGAGGACAGCAGGGTGCTTCTGTGGGTGTGGGCGCATGGGCTGGGGGATTGATGCCTCTGGAAGGGAAGTTGGTGGTGTGGGAAGTTATCACCCAGCCCTCTCCCAGAAAAATGAAATATCCTAGGAAATATTGAAAAGGTAGAATATTTCTCTGGATGTGAAAAGAAACATGTCTTAAAAGACAGAATAGTTGCCTGTAGCTTCCTGCCCATCCCCAGCTAATGGGCCATTAAGATGGCCAGGCCAGCCCACTTTACATAATAAAGACTTCTCCTCACTGCAGCTGTAGGGGGGAAGGGATATTACTCAACTGACCACAAGGCAACTGAGGACTCATCACAGCCTAGAGAGTAGCCCCCTGCATGGCACCATGGGAGTCTGACAACCAATCAAAATACATTTCTTACACAGGAAGAGGAAACAGAGAGGTGGGACTAAACAGGGTATAAAAAGCCTAGCAAGCCCCTCCCTCAGCCCTTCTCTTCTTCTCCACCAACATTGAAGCATGTGATCCACCTTTTCTGTTCAGGACTCAAGCCATGTGGTCCCGTCCACCATTAAAACCATCTTTCCAAGCAGCCTCCATGTCTCCAGTGTCTTTTTCCCCACTTGGAGCTGAACCCAGAAGGACATTTCTTTCAACAGTGGAATGCCGGGCGGGGGCAGAGCAGAGCCCCAAAGGAGGACTTCTGGGGAGAAGTGAGAAGATGGAGGCAGCTCAGGACGGCTTTGGCTTTTTTCTCAGCACAGGGGCCCCCACATAAGGGGTGGGACCCCAAGAACCAGGCGAGGAAGAAGAGAGCTAAATGAATAAGAGTAACAATACTTTATTGTCATTGTACTTATATACACAGTGTGCCCATACAACAACATTCACATAACACCAGAGACCAGGCCCAACACACACAACAATCCCCACGCACACCCCCACCCACCCGAAACCCCCTGCCCCTAAACCACCCAAGCACCCACGCAACGGACCACAAAGGAAGGAGCACCAGCACTCCTTCTGGGCCACGCTCAGAGGGAGCTGCCCACCAAGGCATGAGGGGGGGCCAGGCTGACCCGGATTCTGTCTCCCCCGCCCCGGCAATTTTTCCTGCAGATTGACCACAGAAAGAGAAGGGAGGGGGAGGAATTCTCGGGGTGGGAGTTGGGAAGGACGGGGGAGCTGAATGACTGAGCCTGAGAAAATTCCCTGCAATTCAAGGTCATATGAGAACTTTCCCTACGTCCCGGGCTGTTTCTCAAAACACAAAGGATGCCTTGGAATGGTGGGCAATGGACTGGAGAGGAGGGGCCAATGGGGAAAAGGGGAATCCACCTAGCTGCTTCCCGGGGGGATCTTTAGAATTGTCTTTGCTGCTTCTGTGCCTCTATCAGTGAAGTGATACGCTTGGTAAAATTCTGCCCCAGGAGTGCTTTTTCAAGAGGCAATTGGATATTTTGGGTTTTTTTTTAAAAGACATTTTGCTTCTCATTCAAGAAGCTTCTTCAGTTCTGAGACCTGAGAGACCGAAGAAGCTTCTTGGATGAGAAGCGAAACCCCTTCAGAGAAAATCCAAAATGTCTTCCAGTTGCCTCTTGAAAAAGCACCTTGGGGGACAACGGTGGCCTGGATGATGGCTGAGACATCTCCACAGACGTCTGTCCCGGGAGTTTCTTTTTCTGCCCTCTGCTAGGAGTGTCCAAACTTGGGGACTTTAAGACTTGTGGACTTCAACTCCCAGAATTCCCCAGCCAGGCATCCCTGGCCTATGCCAATGGGATGGTTGTCAGCCTCCCTCCCTCTGTCTTGAGGCTCTCAAGGAAGGTGGGAGTGGAGTCTTTGGGGATGAAGGGTCTGGCTTATTTGCTTCCAGTTTTGTTTTTAAAGAGTCCTAAATTGGGGCTTCTTCCACCACCATCCAACACGAGCCTCTGGGCGGGGCCCGGCTTATGCTACGGCTTCTGTAAGCCCCCTTCTGGCTGGTTGGCTTATTGATTTAGGCACAACGTGTTATGGGAACCCTGCTTCACTCAACGGGATTTAATCTTTTGTGTGTCGTGCAATCTCTCCCAACTGTGAGACAACAGGAGGACAAATTCCCATCTAAAGCGATCAGCGAAGCAGCAAAACCCTGGAGGGGAGCAGCGAGAAACGGATTCTCCTGCAGAAGGTTGCGCTGAAAGGGAGGACCTGGGATTTGTGAGCGTTCGCTGAGAAAGGAAGGAGGAAGGTCACATCCACTACGGGCACTGAGCACCAAGACAAACAGAACAACAGAGTCGGAAGGGACCTTGCAGGTCATCTAGTCCAACCCCCTGCCAAAGCAGGAGACCCTACACCATTTCTGACAGAGGGCAGTCCAGTCTCTCCTTGAAAGCCTCCAGTGATGAAGCTCCCACAACATCCGAAGGCAACTTCTGTTCCATCAATTGATTGTTCTAACTGCCAGGAGATTCCTCCTTAATTCCAGGTTGAATCTCTCTCTCCTTGGTCAGTTTCCATCCATTATTCCCTGTCTGGCACACCATAAGAAAAAGGTTTTCCACCACTGGTATAGGGTCTCCTGCTTGAGCGTGGGGCTGGACTAGAAGACCTCCAAGCTCCCTTCCAGCTCTATTCTGATTGACTGATGTTCTAAGGTTCTAAACTCCGGATGATAAAAACCTAAAGACGTGTGTGGAGCACCGTGAATTCTAGCAAGGGGATAATGCCATGTTCTAGGTGCAAATGATAGAAAAGCCCTGGCAATGTCCAGGAAGAGGGTCATCAGAGACCTTTGTGAGATGGGTTTGGCATGGTGCTCCAGGAGGCCTTTATGATGCGCTCAGAAGACATCATATTAAAGCCCTGTTCATGTTTGAAACCAGCCTGAGCTATTCGGGTTTTCTCCCAAGATGGAGCTGTCAGCTCCTTGTCTTGGGTTTTTGGCTCTTGAGAAGTATTTTCTACTTCTCAGCAAAAATTCCCCCTTGATCTTAGTCTTCTTTATTATCTGGAAGATCCTGAAAACATTCACAGTATTGCAGGTGACTTTCGGATGGCTACAAAGAAGCTTGAGTTACCTCTTCAACCCCTTTAAATGGTTCTCCAAGACAGAACCGGTAAGTTTTTGAGACTCCTATCCCAGAGGGAACAAATCATAGGGAGGAAAAATGTGGCTTTTCTTTCTTTCTTTTTTTTAAAAAAAAGGTTTTTATTAGGTAGACATTAAAAACGTTGGACATAGTGCAACATTTCTGGCATAGTTCGTTTCCATAGAGTTTTTTGATCTTACAACAATAACAAGATATATCCGATACATAGGTCTGTGTAATCAGTCAAATTACCTACCCATTAATCCCTTTCATGATATAGTTACTACCAGTACATATAGATATCCAATTCCTACCTATCCTACAATATTAATACCGTATTTTCCAGTTCTTAACTTATCCGTGTTTTTCTGTCCCAAACTTCTTCCCTCCTCTTTACCCATCGGTATCATTTTGTCATGGCATTCCGATGTGACTTTTCTTAATAATGTGAATTATTAATAATGTGTATTCAAGAGCTGAGCTTTGGGACATTAATTCAGTCTGATGAAGAAACTTGGTGTTTAGCAGAAGAATAGAGTTGGAAGGGGCCTTGGAGGTCTTCTAGTCTGAAGAAAAACCATTCTACTAGTTACTTAGCAGAGAAATGGAATGACAGAGTTAGAAAGGGCCTTGGAAGTCTTCTAGGCTCAGGAGACCCTATACCAATTCAGACAAATGGTTATCCAATGTCTTCTTTAAAACTTCCAATGTTGGAGCATTCACGGTTTCTGGAGGCAATTTCTGTTCCACTGATTAATGGTTCTCACTGTCAGGAAATTCCTCCTCCGTTGTAAGTTGCTTCTCTCCTTGATTAGTTTCCACCCATTGCTTCTTGTTCTACCCTCAGGTGTTTTGGAGAATAGCTTGACTCCCTCTTCTCTGGGGCAACCCCTGAGATATTGGAAGACTGCTATCCTGTCTCCCCTGGTCCTTCTTTCCATTCAACTAGCCATGCCTAATTCCTGCAACTGTTCTTTTTGTCTCACTTAGCAAAAGAAATTTTGGGCTCATTTGTGGCTGGAAGTGGAGGACTCCCTCTATTTGACATAGATGCCTGGCAAGAAAGATCTTAGAAAATGATTGTGGAGTTTGGAGGCCAGATTGTCCATGAATGACATTGGTGGCCATAGGCATCTATTTAAGTCATTCAAAATAAAAAGGGAGTTTGCTCAGAAGCTGAAATACACCAAGGGAATTAGAGGAAGAGTGGGAAGCAGAGGAGAGAAGAAAGATAGGAAGAGAGGGACAGGAGAGAGGGTGAGGGGGGAAGAGGAGGTGTATAAGGAGGAGTGGTAAGGGGAGAGAGGAGAAGGAGAAAGGAAGGGGAAGTAGAGTAGAAAAGGATGATGGAGGGAAGAAAGGAGGTAGAAGAGTGGGAAGCAGAGGAGAGAAGAAAGATAGGAAGAGAGGGACAGGAGAGAGGGTGAGGGGGGGGAAGAGGAGGTGTATAAGGAGGAGTGGTAAGGGGAGAGAGGAGAAGGAGAAAGGAAGGGGAAGTAGAGTAGAAAAGGATGATGGAGGGAAGAAAGGAGGTAGAAGAGTGGGAAGCAGAGGAGAGAAGAAAGATAGGAAGAGAGGGACAGGAGAGAGGGTGAGGGGGGGAAGAGGAGGTGTATAAGGAGGAGTGGAAAGGGGAGAGAGGAGAAGGAGAAAGGAAGGGGAGGTAGAAAAGTAGAAAAGGATGATGGAGGGAAGAAAGGAGGTAGAAAGGGGGAGGATAGAGGGGGAAGAAAGGGTTGGATAAATATGGTGTAGGGAGAGCAGAAGAGCCAATAACTGGTTTTTCTTTTCCTTTGGTAGTTGATGGTAAGATGAATTGATGTAATTACTTAATAATACAACATGATATTGACTATGTAATAGGATACATGTGATTATATGCTATGAAAATGGAAAATAAAAAAAAATTATATGGGGGGGGGGAAATAAATAAATAAAAGATATAATACCATCTGATCAGAACAATACTGGACAGCTGGACTGTATTGATGTAGAGGGCAGAAACTTGGCCAATCTTGTGGAATGGTGGAAATGGTGGAAACTTGGGACATTCCCTTAGCTTTGTGGTCCAGTCTATTGTCTGTATGAGCTTGGTAACCTTCTCCGGGATGGAGGCAACCACAGAGGCCTTTGGTGTGTGGCTGTTGTGAGAGGCAAGTCAAAGAGTATCAAATCATCATCACCTCTTGGACAAAAAAACTCCCTTTTCTTTTTCCTGTCTCTGCAGGTCCAGCAGAAAAGTCAGATCGGCTCACAGGAAAGGAAAACCTTTGGGAAAGGGGAAAAGTCTTTGCAAACATGTAATCCACCAATTTGTACATTTTCTGTCATCTACCTACCTATCTAATCTACCTATCTACCTACCTACCTACCTTGCTTATCTACCGTATCTACCGTATATCTATCTATCTATCTATCTATCTATCTATCTATCTATCTATCTATCTATCTATCTATCTATCTATCATCTATCTATCTTTCTATCAATCATCTGTCTGTCTGTCTATCTATCTATCTATCTATCTATCTATCTATCTATCTATCTATCATCTATCTATCTTTCTATCAATCATCTGTCTGTCTGTCTGTCTGTCTGTCTATCTATCTATCTATCTATCTATCTATCTATCTATCTATATCTATCTTTCTATCTCTAATATATCTATCTACCTAATCTATCTAATCTATCTGTCTGGCTACCTCTTTAATCTACCTACCTACACCCACCCACCCACCCACCTAATCTATATCATTCTAATCTAACATCTATTTCTATCTATCTATCTATCTATCTATCTATCTATCTATCTATCTATCTATCTATCTATCTATCTATCATCTATCTATCTATCTATCTATCTATCTATCTATCTATCATCTATCTATCTATCTATCTATCTATCTATCTATCTATCTATCTATCATCTATCTATCTATCTATCTATCTATCTATCTATCTATCTATCATCTATCTATCTATCTATCTATCTATCTATCTATATCTATCTTTCTATCTCTAATATATCTATCTACCTAATCTATCTAATCTATCTGTCTGTCTACCTCTCTAATCTACCTACCTACACCCACCCACCCACCCACCTAATCTATATCATTCTAATCTAACATCTATTTCTATCTATCTATCTATCTATCTATCTATCTATCTATCTATCTATCTATCTATCTATCTATCTATCATCTATTGTATCTGTCATTTATCGCTATCTATCAACAGTATATCACAGAAGTGAGTACACCCCCTCACATTTTGTAAATATTTAAGGATATCTTTTCATGTGACAACACTGAAGAAATGATCCTTGGTTACACTGTAAAGTAGTGAGTATACAGCTTGTATAACAGTGTAAAAGTGCTCTCCCCTCAAAATAATGCAACCCACAGCCATTAATGCCAAAACTACTGGCAACAAAAGTGAGTACACCCCTAAATGATAATGTTATGTTTCACCCTACAGAGCTTCCCTGACAAATAAGCTAGATGATATGAAATGACAGACAGACCAAGAAAGGCAATAATTCAATTGTGTTTTCCCAATGCAGATCATGGTGATTTCCATGGTTCAGATTTGCTGCTCTCCATTCATTCATTCATTCATTCATTCATTCATTCATTCATTCATTCATTCATTCATTCATTCATTCATTCATTCAACTTCTATAGTCAATGACTCTGGGCAGCTTACAATTTTTGATGATCTCTGAGGTGTTTTTTTTCTTACAGAGATTTCATGACCCAACTAGCTAATGTCATCAGTGCTAGAAGGGAGTGGGCTGGGTGGTGAGGAGGAGGACTGTGGGGCTCTTGGTCCTCTTTGAGCTTAGATGTTTTCTTTTTTTTAAATAGATTTTTATTGTTTATTTTCCATCTATAACAACTTTCAATCATCATATTAACATTGTTGCATCATCATCATACATACATACATACATACATACATACATACATACATACATATATATATATATATATATATATATATATATAGAGAGAGAGAGAGAGAGAGATCTTATATCGCTTCTATATTTATATACATTCATTTACAGTTCTATAAATTTCACTATTGCTTCTTGGCTAAATTAACTTCATTTCTGTTACACAACCATTTATACCAATTATCCCAAATTTCATAGTATTCGGACTCTTTTTTTGTCCTTTAATCTTTATTTAATAAATAAATTTATTTATTTTACTTAATAAATTTATAGGCTGCCCAATCCCGAAGGACTCCCAAGTGCGCCAAATCTTAATGTTAATTTATCAATTTCTGTGCAATCTAGAATTTTCCGAATCACTAATTCATCGGGGGGAATATTACCCTGTTTCCAACATTGGGCAAACGTTATTCTGGCTGTAGTCAACAAGTGTATTAATATATATTTAGTTTTCTTTCTATGTTTCCCCTTGGTTATGCCCAGCAGAAAAAGTTCCCGTTTATATTCTATTTGTTCTTCTATAATTGGTTGAATCCATTTCCAAATTTTAATCCAATACTTTGGCTTGGTTGTTTTCTCGCACACATTTCGTGACCCATCTAGGTAACATCACCAATGCTAGGAGGAGGAGGAGGAGGAGGAGGTCTAATGTTAGAACGATTCTTCTCCTCTGCAGGGACCACAGAAGTCGCTGCCCGCCGGACGCACTACCAGCGCCTTCGTCAAGTGCTCTGCAGAGGGCAGTCCTGCCAGGCGTGCAGGCGGGTCGCTCAGGAAGCCCGGCAGCTGGCTTATTGGCAGTGCGCAGACGGCGTTCGCTACGCCAAGCCCGGGTCCCTGCTTTCCTCACGGTCCTGCCAGGAAACCAAAGTCTCCACCATCACATCAATCGAAGAAGAAGAGGAGTCCTCCCTCTGGAGCTCCAGTGTGACTTCGGCCAGCGTGGGATCCCTTTGCTTCAGCCCAGAGGGCACCGCGTCCACCTTTACCAGCCAGTATGGGGCGAGTGTCTCTGTGGGGCAGAAGGCATCGAAACGCACCCCCCAGGACCGAAAGACACGGGACAGTTTCTCTGGGGATCTGGATGATTATATGGAGGACATCTCAAGTTGGTCATCCAGCATGTACGAGACCTCTTTCATCAGTTCCTGGACGGACTCTTCTGGCCACTCCACCTTCACCTTCAGGAGCTTGAAGAGCCACCGGTCCAGGACATACCACAAAAGTGTCCATCAGGAGCAGAAGAGCAGCAGAGGCTCATCCGAGCGAGCTTCTCCTCGGCCTGCCAAGGTAGAGGAGAAGCGCTTTCTGCCTGTGCCCGTCCCCTTCATGGAAGAAGCCATGATTCAGGGTTTAGAGTCTCACTGGGTAGCCAAGAGGCTCCAGCATCTTCTGGGGATGTCCAGTGTTCTTCTCAGGTCCCTCAGGAGCTTCATGCCCTCTGCTCCCGCTTCCTCCTCGGAGAAGCCCCAGGAGGTCACGGTTGTGGTGAGGAGGCCTCGGGTCCTTGCCTTTGTGGACGCCGAGACCAAAAAGAAGCTGGAGCTTCACCTGAAGAAGAGAGTCCATCTGAAGCATTGGCAGCTGCCTGGGAAGGTCCAAGAAGCTCTCAGACAGATGAAGCCTCCCCCTCCTCCTCCCCCTCCTCCTCCTCCTCCTCCTCCTCTGCCCAAGATTGAAACTTCTCTAGTGCAGAAACCGGGAAAGGAGGCCAAAAGTTCAGTGGTCACAGGTCCACCGTTGCTCCAGAGGTGGATGGATGTCATCCGGATGAAGCTGAAGCTTCACCTGGCAAAGAAGTGTCTCGAAATACAAGCAGGGGCGTTTCCAGAGGTGGTCCTCCGCTCCTGGAGGTGCTCGGTCTGGTTGGCCAAGCAGCCTCTGCCCAAGCTGGCATCTTGTGTGGACAAACTTTCCCAAATTCGCCTGGCCTTCCTCCCCTTCGTGCTCCCCCAGGACACTAAGAAGATGGAGCTGGCGGTGCAGAGACGGCGCCTGAGTTCCTGTTGGGACCTGGGAAAGCGGTACGTAGAGTCCCTGGCTGGAATGGCCCCTCCTCCAGTTTCCACCAAGGCCCTCCCGGACAGGAAGGCAGATTCCGAATTCTCAGGGGCGCAGACCCCGTTTCTCCAGCAAGGGGGGCGAGAAACCTTGGAAGCCCACATGAGAAGAAAGAGGATGGAGCATGAGTGGGGCCTCCCCAGTGTGGTCAGGAGATCTCTGAAGGCTTTCCTGCCGAGTGTGGCCCCACGGGGTTCCGTAATCCGGCAGACTAAGAGCCGCATCGAAACTCTGCCGCGGAAACTTGGCTTTCTCCCTGAGGACACCTGCCTTCTCCTGGAATTCCACCTTCAGAGGATGAAGCTCCAGCAGAGGTGGGGCTTGCCCAGGAGAGTCCTCGAGACCTACCGACGGCTGTTTCCAGAACTTCCTTATAAGGGGAAGAGAGGGGCAGTGAAGGGGATGAGACCACTGTTGGGGCGGCCAAAGCAGGAAGAGGAGAAGGCTAGAGAAATCCAGGGCCTTCCGTTATGTCCAGCTCAACCACCCCTGGTGTTAAAAACGAAGGTCCTGAAGACGGTGCAGACCCACCTGACTAAGAAACATCTGGAGGTGTCCTTGCAAAGCTTTCCTGCTGCTGCCCCAGAAACTTCCTGGAGATCTTCTCGGTGGTCTCAGAGGAGACCTCTCCCCAAGCTCATCCTCGCGGGCCTGAAGACCCCCCAAATCCGCGTCTCCTGCTCCATGTGCGGCTCGGCAGCCATGGGCCGGATCGAATTGTCATTGCAACGGGGCCACCTGTCCTCCCTCTGGGGGCTCGGTCTCAAGTACATGGAAACTGTTACTGGGATGACAGCCGCCATCGTCCAGCAGGATGTGGAAAAGCCACGTTCACCTGACGGGACCAAAGAATTGGGCTTCCGATTTGCAGAGGGGAAGACCCTGTTCTTGCAGCCATCGGCCAGGGAGGTCCTGGAGGTGCATCTCAGGAAGAAAAGGGTACAGCACCAGTGGGGTCTTCCTTCTCTGGTGCAGAGTTCCTTACGGAGCTTCCTTGGCCACACATCCCCATTGCGTCCTTCGAAGGCCGTCACTCAAGCCTCCGTCCTCCCTCAAGAGCTACCTTTCCTTCCTTGGAAAGTCACCAACTTCCTGGAGTTCCACCTTCAGAGGATGAAGCTCCAGCAGAGGTGGGGTTTGCCTCGGAGGGTCCTTGAATCCTGCAGACGCCTGTTCCCGGGGATTTTCTACAAGGAGAAGACCATGCTGTTGGGGAAACACAACTCTTGGAAGCCCAGTCTGGGGATAAAAACACAGGCGGGGGGTCTTGTAAGACCTCAACTGGGTGCTCAGACGTGCCAAGGCGTCGGATTACATCCCGCTCAGTCACTTCGCAGGTTAAGCGTTCAGGCCTTGAAGAAGTTGGAGGTCCACCTGACCAAGAAGCACCTGGAGGTCTGCTTGGAAACCTTTCCTGCGGCCCCCCGTTTCTCTTGGCGATCTGTATGGTTGTCTACTAGGAAGCCTCTTCCGAAGATGATCCTTCCTGGCCTCACGGCCCCGCAGATGCGTAGGTCCTGCCTCTCCCTTGACTTGGCAGCCATGGGACGGATCGAAGTCGCTTTGCAGCGAGGTCGCTTGGTGTCCCTCTGGGGCCTGGGGCTGAAGTATGTGGAGACGTTGGCAGCTATGAGTCCTGGAGGACCTTCAGCCAGGTCCAAAGCCGCCCCCTTTGAGTTCTCAGAAGCAGAGTCCCCGTTTTTCAAAAGCGGGGTCAAAGAAAACTTAGAAATGCACATTAGGAAGAAGAGGCTACAGCACGAGTGGGGCTCTTCTGCCCTGGTCCAGAGGTCCCTTAGAAGCTTAATGGGAGAAGCACCCCAAAGGCACGGTGATCTCCTCAAGGCCGTGACTCAGCCTTCCTTGCTTCACCTAGAGTTGCAGTTCCTTTCTGAACCAGTCATACAAAACCTAGAGCTCCACATTCAACGGATGAAGCTGCAGAAAAGGTGGGGCATCCCTCAGAAAGTCCACCGGTCTGCAACGCTTTTTCGCTCGCTACTTCCGGAGGAGAAACCTCGAGCCAGGTTTGGCCTTGGAGAAACTCTGGCGGGCAGCGCGAGGCAGGAAGAAACCAGTGCTCTCCTGCTAAAGAACGTGGGATGTCTGGAAGATCTCCTTGGATCTACTCTGGAGACCCATCTCAAGAAAAAATCCCTGGAGATTAGATTCCAATTATTAGGAGATGAGATGTTTTCTGGGCCCACCAAATGTGTTTTTCTTCCTAAATTTCCTTCTGTCTCCTCGGAAATCAAACCCAGAACATCTTGTTTGTATTTTATGGAACAGGACATTGTGGAAAAGATTAACCTGAACATTAAACGAAAGCATTTAATGCATCTTTGGGGCCTTCCAAGTATCTACACTAAATCCTTGAACAAGATGCTTGGCAAGGTTGTTGCAGGAGGACTGCCACTAGAGATGGCCAGGCTCAAGAGGCGGACTCTGGAGAAGGACATTGGCCGGGAGAGTCAAACTGCCGATGCAATGGGTTCCAGAGAACAGAGATTCTCAAGGAAAGCTCCATGTTTTGTCCGTATGGAGATTCTGGATCTTCTGGAGATGCATGTCCAGCGCAAGAAGCTACAGCACGAATGGGGCTTACCATCCATGGTTCAAAGATCTCTTCGGGCCTTTGCCCCACTCTCTTTAGAACCAGAACAGCTCTTGGAGGGGATTGGCATGGCCACCCCCAGCTCGTGGGGTGCGTTCGAGGTGGCAATTAAAATAACCAAGCGCTTGTTCTTCTTGGACCTTGACACCCAGAAGCTTCTGGAGGCTCACGTGATGAGCCGAACTGCAGCCCATCGATGGGGTCTCCCCAAGCGTGTCCAGATATCATTGGAAATGTTTCTGCCCCCTGGAACTTCCCAAGTTGAGGGCGACCAGGGTGAAGCCGAAACCCCGTGGAACGCCTACAACCGACTCTTCCACACTGCCTCAAAGCAACGGCACGAAGCAGAAAACGTACGTCGTGTAACCACAGCCAAGGGGGCTCTGCCCAAAGCTGGCCTTCTAGGACCAGTGTCCCAAGGAAAAATCTCGAGGTCTGGAAGAGAGACTCAGAAGATGCCACCTGGCCAAGAGACCACCCTGGTGTCCCTTAAACAAGAAGAGTTGGAATTTGTGGGATTCCATGTACGGCACAAGAGGATCCAGCATGAGTGGGGATTGCCAACTCTTGTGCAGAAATCTTTGCAGGCTTTTGCGCCAGTCCCTCCTGAGCTTCTGAGAAGGTCCTTGACAGGTCTGGCTCTGGAGACGTCGGGAGAGGGAAGGAAAGCAAGTAGGGTGGTAAATATGCCACAGCCTATGGTGAGAGTGGTGGTCCATTACCCGTACTTTCTAAGTCAAGAGGCAAAGGACCGCCTGGAGTATCATGTGAGCCGTCAAATCCGGGATCACACATGGGGCCTTCCTCTACTGATCCAAGATTCGTTGAGAGCAATGGCCCCTCCACATCAGGTCCCTGTCGAAAAGGCCCACCGTGAACGTCATGTGGGATTCTACCTGCAAGAGGGAGTTCATGCTTCCCGTTCCAGAAGAGAAGGGCCACCCTGGTGGACCTCATCCTGGAAAGAAGCCACTGTCAAGCCAGTGAAGAACATCCACCAGAGGAAACCAGAGGCAGGATCTAGTTCCAGTTTCCTGGCGGCTGCCATCAGATCCCCCGAGGTCAGGCTCCTTTCCTACATCGATGAGTCCTGGGACCTTCTGGAGTTTCATGTCATCCACAAGAAGATCCAGCATACCTGGGGCCTGCCATCTGCCATCTTGAAATCTCTGGGCATTTTTGCTCCCTTTCCACTCAACCTAGAGAAGCAGACTGGAAGGAGGCCCCAGAAGCATCCAAGAGACAAGGCAGATGTGGAAATGAAGTCCCAGCAGCTTTGGTTCCTCGACACAAACACACGGCAACATCTGGAGACCAGTGTGAGGACCATGGTCACAAAGCATAGATGGGAGATTCCAAAACGGATTCAACCCCTGCTTCATCCATTCCCCCCTCCTCAGCCCTCTTCCCAGGTTCCAGAACGACTTCTCTGGTCTCGCAGGTATACATGGCCTCAAGACACATCATCAGCCCCAAAGAAGAGCTCCTTGGCCTTACTAGAATGGCCAGAGGAGAAGAAGAAGAAGAAGAAGATGAAGGAAGTCCGATGGAAACCAGAGGAAGATCTGGCAGATGATTCCTCTCTGCTAGCAGAAGACAATGAAGCCCAGGATTCTTCTTGGTCCTCAGGAGATGACACGGAAGGAGGGTCAGAAGGGTCCTCAGGAGATGTCACGAGCTGTTCTTCTCTCCAAGAGCCAGAAGCTGCCAAGATGTCTTGCAGGCCTTGGGAGGGCCAACCATGTTACGCTTCCATCCCTCAACAAACCTCCTGTTTCTTCCCACACCGTCTTCATGTTCCCAATTCCTCCTACGAGGATGTTGTAACCAGGCATTACGGGCAAGTCAAGAGGGAGCATCATGCAACATGGAGCAGCAGGCTACAAAGGAGAGGAAGGAGGCTTATGTGGAGAGAGTTCCTTGGCCACCCTCCGGGAGAAGCAACCAGGTGCCAAGCCTTTTGTAGAACCCAATGGCTGGAACCGTGGTCTTCTGAAAGCGAGAGGTTCCTCTGCCTGCCACGTCCTTCATCCGCTAGACGAAGCAGGTCCCCTACGGGAGGCCACGATCTTCAACCTCCCAAGGAGAGTGGAAAGGCCCCCCTTCAAAAGCAAGAGGCCGTAAGGACAGATGTTGGACTTCAGGTCCATCGTGAAAGTTGTACCTTGACCCTGAAGAGGGACAGTGAGGGAGAGGGGAGAAAGGAGACCGTCACCTTCTCCATCGCTAAGGAGCAGAGCCTTTTCTCCCTGGAGACCAAGTCCCAAGGCGGTCCAGAAGGCATGAGGGGAGAGGATTGGGACCAGGGGAGAAGGTCGGAGGTGAAGTGGGGAGACCAGAACAAGGGGGCAGGAGAGTCCCTCAGAGAAGAGATGGGCAGCTGCAGATGGGCTAACTCCTCAGCAACGAGACAACCCCCAAATTTGGCTGAGGGTCCTGGCCTTTCCTTGGTGGCCCCCTTGGAAAAAACAAGTGATCCGGTCTACAGCACAGTGGTGGGATCATTTGGAGGTCATGGCATCCTAAAGCCAAGTGAGATCCCAGACCACAAGGACATGAAAAGACAGACCCCAGTAGACCTCATGCAAGCAGGAGATATGGGGCAGGGCGGTGGGGCCCAACGTCCTCATCCTAGAGGGAGGTGGCCTGTCGACCGTTCCCCAGGAAGGCCCCCAGAAGCTGGGATGAAGGAACAGGTGAAGGTCAGCAGGCCTTCCACGGAGACTCACCAAGAACTCCTCGACCTCCTGAGGCTGGCCTTTGACCCAAAGCTCAGCCAGGGTTTGGAGATTCCTAGGCAGGGGTTCCACAGGACGCCCCAGGAACAGAGGTCTCTAGAGAGCGAGAAGATAGCCATTATAGGTAGCATTCTGGAGAAGAAACTGAACCTGCAACAGGGACTCTTCATTTGGAAGCAGAGACCGAAGGAAAAAGAAGGAAGGGGGCAAAAGAGAGGCCAAAGGGGGGGAGGAGGAGGACAGGCAGGGAGACTACCACAACCCTCGTCCTCACCCATGGACAAGCAGAGCTCCGCCCTCTGCACCATCCTGCAGGGGAAGCTCCATCTCTGCAGGGAGATCCTGAAAGGAAAGCTTTGTTTCTGGAAGAAGAGCCAGGAAAAGCCATCAGGGGGGATTCTCAAAACCAGGAGGAGAACCGGGAAATCCGGTGGGGCGAATGGAATAAAATCAGGGGCGGTGAAGTAGCAGATCTGTATTCTGCAGCACCTTTTCACCAATAAATCTTCGTTTTTGGCAGCGTTGTGTCTAGGGTCTGCCTGAAAGAACATAGAATAGCAGGATTGGAAGTGACCTTGGAGGTCTTCTAGCCCAACCCCCTGCGCGAGGAGGAGGTCTTATACCATTCTGGACAAACAGCTGTCCAGTTTGTTTTTGAAAGACGAGCCATTCACTGATTAATTAACAGAATAGCAGAATTGGAAGGGACCTTAGAGGTCCTCTAGTCCAGCACCCTGCTCAAGCAAGAAACATGGGGTGGAGCATCCATGACTTCCGGAGGCAAGCTTTTCCCCTGATCAATAGCGGAATTGGAAGGGCCCCTAGAGGTCCCCTAGTCCAACCCCCTGCTGGAGCAGGAGACCTTATACCAATGATGGCGAACCTTTTCGGTCAGTGAATGCATGCCTTTTTGGGGGGCATTTTTGAGCCCTTTCCAGGCCATTTCTGGGCTGTTTGGGGGGCATTTTCAGGCAGTTTTTCGGCTTGAAAACAGCCCCCCCAAAGGCCCCCAAACGGCCTGTTTTTTGAAACCAGAAGAGCAGCTGGCGACAGCATCCGTGCCCCCAGAGAGTGCCCTATGTGCCACAGGTTCCCCATCACAGCCTTATGCCACTCTGGAGGAAGGCCCGCCCAGCCTCCTCTTGAAGAACCCCCAGAGATGAGCAACTGGTCTGCTGCTCAAGAAAGGGAGGTCGTTTTTCCCCCGCTGGTTGGGGCTGGTTTAGGTAGTCCTCGACTTACGGCCACAACTGGCTCCAGAGTGTCAGCATTACTTCATTCAGTAATCAGGACAGAAAACCACTGGACTCCATTTGAATTGAAATCAAGTGTACTTTTACTAATCATAAATGAACAGTTGCAAAGCTAAGCTGAGTCTGGTTAATTAGGCGCGAAAGCTAATAATATAATGTATAATTCCTTCCCCTCCCCTTGGCATCCCCGTGCACAGTCCAATCATATTTCCCCCAAATGTCAGGTGTGAGATAACTTCGAAAGGCGTCACCAGGATGGAATGCTGGACCGTTGGCCTTGGCGGGAAACTCCCTTCCTCCACATGCACAGTAAGGTGGTCAATTCAGCATCTAGAAACTTCCTCCAGCACAGCAATGATTCCCCTCCCAATTACCATGCCCCCCCCTTCCCCGTTTCAATGGCAGCCGAAGCAGCAGCAAAGCAGAGGCTGACAGAGTTTAGTTGCTAAGCAAGGTGGTTGTTAAGGGAATCACACCCAATTTTGTAAGCTAGAGGAGTTAAGCATTGTGGTTGTTAAGGGAATCATGAGGTCAAACACAATCCTGATGCAGCCCTCAATGAAATCGAGTTTGAGACTCCTGCAGTAGGTAGATTCGACCGAAACAGACCATCAATTCCAGGAGATCCAGAAAGATCTCTTTATGGAGAGGGACTGAAGTAGCTCAATCATGACCACTGGGCGAAAGTTTATTAAAACTGAGACGTCACCCAAGAAACCTCCATCAAAATGAAAATTTGGGAAGCCGAAAGGCATTGGAAAGACTCAGGCCATACTGACCCCGGGGGGGGGGTGTCTCCCCCCACCCAAATTAAGATCAGCTACTATAACAACATAATCGTGCAAATCTGATTGTGCTGGATCTCTTCCTCCTCCTCCTCCTTACAATCCAGTGAAGTGTTACTCAATCTCAGCAACTATTAAGAAGTGGGGAACTCTCAGAATTCTGCAGCCAGCAAAGCTGGGAGTTGTAGTCCACACACACTTTAAAGTTGCTGAGCTTAACAAGCATTGATTCGAGTGATGATAATGGAGGTGTCTGCATGACCAGCCAGGCGGAATTCCTTGACCGATGGAGTCCCTGCCATGCCACCTTCTGCTAGAAAGAGGGGGGCAGGCCGATGCTGTTGGGGTGAGATGGCTCCCCATAATTTTGCCTAGTCTACCAGCTTCATTCCTATAGGTCCAAAAAACCTTGGCAAGGGTAACTAACGGTTTGAGCGGCCCACAAGCTGGACTACTGCAATGTATTCTACGTAGCAATAGACTTTATCACTTTTCAATGCTTGACAGCCGTCTCTAAGCAGTTTACAGAGTGGTCATATTGCCCCCAACAATTTGGATTCCCATTTCAATGACCTTGGAAGGATGAAAAGCTGAGT
This sequence comes from Thamnophis sirtalis, assembly GCF_051295495.1. Classification (NCBI taxonomy): domain Eukaryota; kingdom Metazoa; phylum Chordata; class Lepidosauria; order Squamata; family Natricidae; genus Thamnophis; species Thamnophis sirtalis. The sequence goes on along the minus strand of NW_028261385.1, from coordinate 1,255,297 downwards.
CAACTTTGAGCCTGGGGAGATTTGAACTGCCTAATTTCAGGCAGCCAGCAGTACGCAGAAGTAGCTTGCAATACTGCACTCTAACCACTGTGCCGCTGTGGCGCAGAGGACAGACTTTGGCGGTGACCCAGCAACTCTTCAGGAACTACCATATTTTTCAGATTATAAGACGCACCTAAATTTAGAAGAGGAAAACAACAAAAAAAGGTTTTTGGCCTCTGTGAGCTGCATTTTCAGCCCTTGGGGGGGGGGGATTTTTGGCCCTTTTCCAGCCTTTTTTCCTACCCATTTTCAAGACTTTTGGGGGGCATTTTAAAGGCTTTTTGGGCCATTTTTTCCACAAAAAGAAGCAAAAAAAAAAGCCTCAACAATGTGCCGAAAAAAGCCTCAAAAACAGTCCTAAAAACAGGGTGTGCAGAGCCCAAAAATGGCCGGTGGGTGGGTGGGGCTTCAGCAATATTCGATCTATAAGACGCACAGTCATCTTCACCCCCTTTGAGGAGACAAAAAGGTGCGTCTTATAGTCCAAAAATATGGTATATTGCAAAGGGAATATAAGGTTGAAAATACTCATTTCAGTCGATAATTGACAGCCAGGCTGGAATTGATTAAATCATGCAAATAATAGCAAAAAGGGGAATTATAATATGAATTTCCCTGATCGTACAGATGTGGCACGCCAGAATCCGCTTATAGACCCACACCAAAGAAAAGATATTTGCAAATTAAGCTAAGGGCCTTCCTACTGGAGCTACATGTCCACCAAGTTAAATATTGCAAAGGGCACATTTACGCACGTCTCACCATGGACCGTCGTTCTTATAAATATTCCCAACCTCTATACCCAAAATTGTTGCTCCTCCAAGGGCTGTTTCTATGCTCTCGAATAGCAGAAGAGCAGAATTGGAAGGGCCCTTAGAGGTCTTCTAGTCCAACCCCTTGCTCAAGCAGGAGACCCTCTACCAAGAATGGCTAACCTTTCCCAGGCCAAGTGCCCAAAGTGTGCGTGTGTGCAATTGCCTGGGCAAGTGCCCGAACCCCCAAAATGCAGTGTGTGTGCGTCCCCACGCATGCACCCTGGGCCCTGCGCAGGTGTGGCAGAAACCCCAAAGATCTGCTGGCCAGCAGGAGGTGCGTGCGAATGCACAGGAGAACTGAACAGGGGTGATGCCTCGCGTGCCCACAGGGGGCGCTCTGTGCCACCCCTGGCTCGTGTGCCATAGGTTCATCATCACGACCCTGTAGCATTTTCAGACACAAGTAGCTGTCCAATCTCTTCTCAGAAAGCTCCAGTCTTGGAGCTCACAGAACCTCTGGAGGAGGCCGGTTGTTCCACGGATTCATTCTTCTCATTGACAGGAAATCTTTCCTTCGTTCCAGGTTGCTCCTCTCCATGATTTGTTTCCACCCATTGCTTCTTCTTCTCCTCCTTCTTGTGGTTTGGAGAACAGGTGGCTGCAGGTGTTCCTGCAACTGTTCTTCACAAGTTTTAGCCTCCAGTCCTCTCATCATCTTTGTTAGACACGAAGAAAAACGAAATGTACAGGGACAGTACAGGTGGTACCTTGCTCAATAGTCCTAACTGTGAGAGGGATCTTGGAGTCCTAGTGGAGAACCATTTAAATAGGAGCCAGCCGTGTGCAGCAGCTGCCAAAAAAGCCAACACAGTTCTAGGCTGCATCAACAGAGGGAGAGAATCAAGATCACGTGTGAAGTGTTAATACCACTTTATAATGCCCTGGTAAGGCCACACTTGGAATAAGGTATTCAGTTTTGGTATGGAGACTCCAGAAAGAGTGCAGAGAAGACCAACAAAGAGGATGAGGGGACGAGAGACTAAAATATATGAAGAACAGTTGCAGGAACTGGGCATGGCTAGTTTAACAAAAAGAAGGACCAGGGGAGACAGGATAGCAGCCTTCCAATATCTCAGGGGCTGCCCCAAGGAAGAGGGAGTCAAGCTATTCTCCAAGGCAGCTGAGGGCAGGGCAAGAAGCAATGGGTGGGAACTAATTAAGGAGAGAAGCAGCCTAGAACTGAGGAGAAATTTCCTGACAGTTAGAACAATTAATCAGTGGAACAACTTGCCTCTAGAAGTTGTGAATGCTACAACACTGAAAGTTTTTAAGAAGAGATTGGACAACCATTTGTCTGAAGTGGTGTAGGGCTTCCTGCCTAGGCAGGGGGTTGGGCTAGAAGACCTCCAAGGTCCTTTCCAACTCTGTAATTCTATTCTAAATGTTGAATAAACTTCTTCCTCTTCAAGCAGTGACTTTAGTATCATTTTTATGCGAATCCTGGCTCAATCCTGGACCAAAATGTTCTTCTGACAAGCTAGTTGGGGGTTTTGAAAGAGAGAGTTCATGCTCTTGGGGGCTTCCAGTCGAGAAGACCTTCCACATGGCCAGGTTCCACTTGCTCTTAAGTCCAAAGGGCCACCAGAACCTCATAGCCAGGCAGGTGAATCAGCTGTATGGTTGTGATGCAGTAAGTAATGCAAAAGGTGAGCTGAGCTGGCCTTTGGAGATTTCCACACCTACCACCCATCTCACCAAGCTTCCAACCCTTCAGGGGCAGAAGGAAAGCAGGGGGGGGGGGAGGACTCCACCTTTACTCTTCAGTCCCTGGGAAGCGGGGGAAATCTGGAGGATAGTAGGGAGTCAGAATTAAACCAGGATGCCTCGCACAAGCTGCCTGCAATTTCCCCTTCGTATTTCGGTTGAACGATTCCATTGTAATTCTGGAAAGAGGAGAAACAAATCAAAGCATCAGGATTGGGAGACTCTCCAGGACACAAATTGGCTTGCAAATCTCTGCTCATCAGCAGCTCTGCAGGGGTTTGGCAGTTGGCCTCTTCTCCAAATCCCCCCCCCCCCCCGAAGAAGAAGAAGCCGTGGATGGGAACTGATCAAAGAGAGAAGGAACTAAGGAGAAGCAATGAACCAGGGAAAGAGCCTCCGGAAGTTGTGAATTCTCCAACAATGGAGGTTTTTAAGAGGAAATTGGACAACCATTTGTCTGAAATGGTAGAGGATCTCCTGTGTGGGCAGGGGGTTGGACTAGAAGACCTCCAAGGTCCCTTCCAACTCTGGTATTCTGTTACTCTGTTACTCTGTTTTTCTGTTAGTCTGTTACTTTGTTATTCTGTTGCTTTATTCTGTTACAATGTTATTCTATTACTCTGTTACTCTATCCCAGGGATGGCGAACCTATGGCACGCGTGCAACAGGTGACACGCGGAGCCATTTGTCAGGGCACCCTTTTAAAAAGCCATTTTTCGCCCTCCCCAGGCTCCAGAGGCTTTATAGGAACCTGGGGAGGGTGAAAAGAGCCTCCCCTGCCCCCTCCGGAGGCCCTCCGGAGGCTTCGTGAGCTTCCCTGAAGCTTCCGGAGCGCCAAAAACTGGCCCTACGGGCAAACTGGAAGTTCGGGAACAGACTTCCGGTTTGCTCTGAGGGTCATTTTGGCTGCTCCAGAGGCTTCGGGGAAGCCTCCTGAAAGTCCCTGAAGCCTCCGGGGGGCTTCTGGGGGGGCAGGAGAGGCTGCTTTTGCCCTTCCCGGGCTCCTATAAAGCTTCTGGAGCCTGGGGAGGGTGAAAAAAGCATGCAAAAAATGGGGAGAGCGCCTGTAGTGTGCGCATGCACACACTGGGTGGGTCACACATTGCATTATGGGTACAGCACACCCACACGCGACCCCCCCTGCACTCCCCCCACTTATGGCAGGCGAGCCAAAAAAGGTTCGCCATCGCTGCTCTATTCTGTTACTCTGTTATTCTTTTACTCTGTTACTTTGTTATTCTGTTACTCTGTTACTTTTACTCGGTTATTCTGTTACTGTTATTCTGTTACTCTTATCCTGTTCCCCTATTATTCTGTTACTCTGTTATTCTTTTACTCTGTTACTTTGTTATTCTGTTACTCTGTTACTTTTACTCGGTTATTCTGTTACTGTTATTCTGTTACTCTTATTCTGTTCCCCTATTATTCTGTTACTCTGTTACTTTTACTCTGTTATTCTGTTACTGTTATTCTGTTACTCTTATCCTGTTCCCCTATTATTCTGTTACTCTGTTATTCTTTTACTCTGTTTCTTTGTTATTCTGTTACTCTGTTACTTTTACTCTGTTATTCTGTTACTGTTATTCTGTTACTCTTATCCTGTTCCCCTATTATTCTGTTACTCTGTTATTCTTTTACTCTGTTTCTTTGTTATTCTGTTACTCTGTTACTTTTACTCTGTTATTCTGTTACTGTTATTCTGTTACTCTTATCCTGTTCCCCTATTATTCTGTTACTCTGTTATTCTTTTACTCTGTTTCTTTGTTATTCTGTTACTCTGTTACTTTTACTCTGTTATTCTGTTACTGTTATTCTGTTACTCTTATTCTGTTCCCCTATTATTCTGTTACTCTGTTATTCTTTTACTCTGTTATTCTGTTACTGTTATTCTGTTACTCTTATCCTGTTCCCCTATTATTCTGTTACTCTGTTATTCTTTTACTCTATTTCTTTGTTATTCTGTTATTCTCTTACTTTTACTCTGTTATTCTGTTACTCTTATTCTGTTACTCTTATTCTGTTCCCCTATTATTCTGTTACTCTGTTATTCTTTTACTCTATTTCTTTGTTATTCTGTTACTCTGTTACTTTTACTCTGTTATTCTGTTACTGTTATTCTGTTACTCTTATCCTGTTCCCCTATTATTCTGTTACTCTGTTACTTTTACTCTGTTATTCTGTTACTGTTATTCTGTTACTCTTATCCTGTTCCCCTATTATTCTGTTACTCTGTTATTCTTTTACTCTGTTTCTTTGTTATTCTGTTACTCTGTTACTTTTACTCTGTTATTCTGTTACTGTTATTCTGTTACTCTTATTCTGTTCCCCTATTATTCTGTTACTCTGTTATTTTGTTGCTGAGACTCATGTTGGAAGAGGTCAGGCTTTCGGGCAAAGATGCCAGTTTTGACAGCTTGCAGATCATCTGATGCCCATTGCTGGGAGCTGGAGGGTTGATGGCACCAACTGCTGAGCAGGGCAGCACAGATTCATGAGCCACATGGCCTTGTTTTTGGAAGCTGATACGTGTATTACCCCAGGTGGTTGGGTAACACCTCTTAACAAAACATTATACAGAGATTAAATCATCTTTATTCCCATAGCAGCTCTTGGGAGACTAAGAAATGGAACTCATCTGCACTAGAAGAGGAGAATCAGCCTAAGATGGCAAAGATGCCAGCTCTGTTCCCACTCAAAGAGCCAAGGTGGCGCAGTGGTTAAATGCAGCACTGCAGGCTACTGCTAGATCAGCAGTTCAGCGGTTCAAATCTCACCGGCTCAGGGTTGACTCAGCCTTCCATCCTTCCGAGGTGGGTAAAATGAGGACCCAGATTGTTGGGGGCAATATGCTGACTCTCTGTAAACCGCTTAGAGAGGCCTGAAAGGCCTATGAAGCGGTATATAAGTCTACTGCTATTGCTATTGCTATCAAAGCTCAAAGGACTTTATTTCGGTCGTTGACCAAACTCCACTAGAAAAATGGGTTCAGCAGAAGCCACGCTGAATGTTAAAGGCCAGAGCATGGTTCCTGGGGGTAACAGAATAACAGAGTTGCAAGAGACCTTGGAGCACCTTCCAGCTCTTTTGAAATGATTATTCGTTGTTATTTATAATATTGGGAGTGGAGTTGTGTGGTGGCCTAGAGGCGGAGCTCTTGACTCACAATCAGGAGCCTGTGAGTTCGATCCTGGGTGCTGGGGTCTGCCCACAGCCTGCAGAGTTGGGCAGTGAGGAGGCTGGGGAGGAACATGGGTTCTGGAGTCTGAGGAAGGCTTGGATGTGGGCTCTGCATGGAAGGCAGAGAAGGGGCCAAGGTGGTCCGGTGGTTTTGGGCTGCCTCCAGAGTCTGGCATCAGTGAGGCAGAGGACCAGTGGGAACCCGTTCCCACTTGCGCGCATGTGCAGAGCTTCCAGAAGGCAAGAACAATTAAGACAAAAAGGGTGACTCGAGAGTAAGGCTTGGAGGTGATTGGCCCCTCCCATAAGACATAAAGGAGGAGCAAAGGGACGTGAGCCTTTGCAGGAAGCAACTTTGTTGGTTCAAGCTCTGAAAAGCTCCATTTGATTTTGTGCTCCCTTTGGCCTTGCAAAACTGATTGGCAGTCAGGTCTCTGGCAGCGGTTCAAGGGAGAGAAAGGCGGGTCCTTATCAGCCTTATACTGAAAGACTGTGGCAGACTTCTGTAGGACTCTTCACAGACTGTTTGTGACTCATTACGGGCTGTGAATGAACGTAATTTGCAGCCGTCTAAATAAAAAAAGGGGTTTTGGAACCAAGCGTGTGATTTTTATTGTCTCAGGAAGCCTCTACACTAGGTAGAGGCAGATATTTCTCTCTCTCTCTCTGGGCACAATGAGAATGTATCTGCTGAACAAAACTCCTCATTGGCAACAGGAAGAGCATCCGGCCAGTAAACACTCAGCTCCATTCAGTTGCCTAGACTCCACCCTGCAGGGGATTATGGTGTCGTTAAAAAGAAGAAGATGATGATACTTTTATACTTTTTTTTATACTTTTGCCTTTATTTGTATGCTATCATATTGATAGCAGTATTCCGATATTTGGGGGGCTCCTACAAAGACAAGGAGGTCGAACTATTTTCCCGGGTCCCTGGGAGAGCTGCACACTTACATTAACTTTTGAAGCTTGCAGTGTCTTTGCCTCAATCCTTGGCATAGCTGCCTGACCCCTTCATCTCCCAGGCTGTTATCGCCCAGGTTCAGCTCCAAGAGGCTATCGCTGGTTTCCAAGACGGAGGCCAGGTCTCCACAGGCACCGGCGGTCAGGCCGCAGGAGTGTAAGCTGCAATGGAAGGCAAGGACACTCATGAGTATCGAGCCAAGTTTCAGTACAAAACTAGTCATTTATTAGGAGCGCCATTAGGCAAGATCTGTTCGCAGTCAAGTCTATGCTTTGTTTGAGTTACAGATGAACTTTACCCCTGTTCCTCCCCCTCCCCTCAGTCTGTGTCATAAATCACATTCCCCTATGAGGTTGATTGATTGATTGATTATATTTGTATGCTGCCCTTTTCCCCCGAAGGGGACTCAGGGCGGCTCACAATTCAAATCAGGGAAGGGGGGGTAACAGACAAAAAATAAAAAACGAAACATAACAATGCATAATTTAAAAAACACACAACAACCATACCATTCGAGATGGGGGGCAACAGCTCTTTAGCCCCAGGCCTGTCGGAACAGCCAGGTTTTAAGGGCTTTGCGGAAGGCCTGGAGTTTGAGTTTTGAGTTTTATTTCATTTGTATGCCGCCCTTTTCCCTGAAGGGACTCAGGGCGGCTCACAACTCAAGGGAAGGGGGCTACAGACAGTTAACAACAACACAAAAACAATACATAGTTAAAACGCAACAGTCATACCGTTCGAGACGGGGGCAACAGCTCTTTAGCCCCAGGCCTGTCGGAACAGCCAGGTTTTAAGGGCTTTGCGGAAGGCCTGGAGGGTGGTGAGGGTGCGAATCTCCACGGGGAGTTCGTTCCAGAGGGTCGGAGCAGCCACAGAGAAGGCTCTCCTCCGGGTAGTCGCCAGTCGACACTGGCCGGTGGATGGAATTTGGAGGAGGCCTAATCTGTGGGATCTAATCGGACTAGTGGAGGTGATTGGCAGCAGGCGGTCTCTCAAGTACCCAGGTCCAATACCATGAAGGGCTTTATAAGTGACGACTAGCGCCTTGAAGCGTATCCGGAGACCAATAGGCAGCCAGTGCAGTTCGCGGAGGATAGGTGTTACGTGGGTGAATCGAGGCGCACCCACGATTGCTCATGCGGCTGCATTCTGGACAAGCTGAAGTCGCCGAATACTCTTCAAGGGCTGCCTCATGTAGAGCACATTGCAGTAATCCAGCCTGGAGGTCACAAGGGCATGAGTGACTGTTGTGAGAGGTAGGGACGCAACTGGCGCACCAGGCGAACCTGGGCAAATGCCCCCCTGGTCACAGCTGACAAGTGATGTTCAAAAGTCAGCTGTGGGTCCAGGAGGACTCCCAAGTTGCGGACCCTGTCTGAGGGGCGTAGTATTTGACCCCCCAGCCTGAGAGATGGAACACTTGGCCAATTAGTAGGAGGGAAACACACCAGCCACTCGGTCTTATCCGGATTGAGTACAAGCTTGTTAACCCCCATCCAGACCCTAACAGCCTCGAGGCACTAGCACATCACGTCAACCCCATGGCCACATGAACAAAATACGGAAGTATTTTGATAATAATAATAATTGTATACATAGGTATTAGATTGATGATATGAGATTCTACATAAATTGCAAGTGAGGACACTTGTGAGGTAGCGCAAAAGTTTTGTAACCAATCGACATGCTGTATGTAACTGGAGGATGGTTTTTATGGCGGCTAGAATTGCATTTGCTAAAAATTTGGAAAAATGAGAAAATACCAATGCAGGAGGAAGTTATTCATAAAATAGTGGAATGTGAGTAAATTATAGCAATAGCAATAGCAGTAGACTTATATACCGCTTCATAGGGCTTTCAGCCCTCTCTAAGCGGTTTACAGAGAGTCAGCATATTGCCCCCAACAATCCGGGTCCTCATTTTACCCACCTCGGAAGGATGGAAGGCTGAGTCAACCCTGAGCCGGTGAGATTTGAACCGCTGACCTGCTGATCTAGCAGTAGCCTGCAGTGCTGCATTTAACCACTGCGCCACCTTGGCTCAAATTGACATTTGAAATTAGAGAACAGGAAAATAAACAATTTTATAAGATATGGGATCTATTTTATTGATTTATTCAGTTTGTATGCCGCCCTATTCCCGAGAGACTCAGGGCGGCTAACAATCAAAAAGGGAGGGGGATACAGAATAAAAATAAAAAGACAAAGACATTTAAAAAACCACAACAGTCATAACCTCGGATGGGGCTGGAAAATTCAACAGCCTCAGGCCTGCCGGAACAGCCAGGTCTTATCAGTGGTTAGATAAAAAAAAAAACATGGAAATGAAAGATGTTAAGAGAATGTTATAAATACAAGAATAATAGAATGATACAGAATATCATTCTATTCTGTGGGACGATCTCCCCGCAGAGATCCGGACCCTCCCCACTCTCGCGGCCTTCCAAAAAGCCACCAAAACCTGGCTGTTCCGGCAGGCCTGGAGGGCTGTTGACCTCTTGAGTGAGGTCCAGCCCCCCCCAGTTAAGTCGAGTGTATGGTGTGTTCCTTTTAAATTGTTCTCGTCTTTCCCCTATTTTTTATTTTGTTTTATCTTGCATTTGTAAGCCGCCCGGAGTCCTATGGGATTGGGCGGCATATAAGCTTATTAAATTACGAATTAATTAATTACGAATTACGAATATGACATAAAAATATATTAATTATTGGATAGATTTAAGATGATGTAATGAATTGTTCTAATATAAATGAATCCAATATCTACAATATCTCGTTTAAATTGAAGGAATAATAGTGATAGTCAAATAAATGTGGTACAATGGTAATAATGTATACAAATATATTTGACTTGATAATACGGGATTTCCTATAAATTGTAAGTGAGGACCGTGGAAAGGATGCACAAAGACCTTTCGACACCAATCGACACTACACTGTATGCAGCGGAAGATAGCAATAGCAATAGCAGTGGACTTATATACCGCTTCATAGGGCTTTCAGCCCTCTCTAAGCGGTTTACAGAGTCAGCATATCGCCCCCAACAACAATCCGGGTCCTCATTTCACCCACCTCGGAAGGATGGAAGGCTGAGTCAACCCTGAGCCGGTGAGATTTGAACCGCTGAACTGCTGATCTAGCAGTAGCCTGCAGTGCTGCATTTAACCACTGCGACACCTTGGCTCTTGGCTCAGATGGTTTTATGTTGTATGTCTTGTTTGTCTATCTAAAAAAATATTTTTTTTAAAAAAAAATACGGAACTTTGAAAACTGACTCACATTTACGACGGTTGCAGAGCCGCGGGGGGGGTCTTTTGCAACCTCCTGACAAGCAAAGTCAAGGGGGAAGCCCGGTTCACTTAACAACCGGGCGACTCACTTAACGACTGCCGTGATTCCCTTAACCAAGTGGCCAATAAAGAGCCCTCCAATGGGTTGGGGGTGAGGGGGGCAACCCCAACAAATGTCTCACGTAGCAACAGAAAGTTTGGGCTCGATTGTGGTCGTAAGTCGAAGGCTTGTCCTCAACCTGCAACCGATTCATTCAGCAACAGTCCCAAGGTGTGATGGTGCCGAGTGGATGATGCAGAGGCCCGATTCGGCCAAATAGGTGGTGACTCGGCCGGACATGTGACCGTAACCGGTTCTATCCTGGGCGCCTCCATCGTTATTTTCTGTTCTGCACATGTGCAGAACAATCTTCATTGAAAAAATGTAATTCCCTCTCCCCCCGCTTTTTAATGGTCTGCGCATGCCAGTCCCAGAGGTGGGCCACATTTCGCACAAGCGGAGGCATTTTTGCCTTCCCTCAGCCTCCAGAAGCACTCAGCGGGCTTCAGCAGGGCTGGGAGAAGGCAAAAATGCCCCCATTTTCCGCTCCTTTTTCATAAAAATGGAGGCATTTCCCCCTTCCCCCAGCCCTGCTGAAGCCTGCAGAGTGTTCCTGGGGGCCGGGGAGGACAAAATCTATTTGTTTCCTAGGGTAGTTTGCAGGCCCTCCCTTAGCTCTGGGGAGGCTCGAGCCCCCCCCCCCCCCCGGTCAAAACTTTGTGCCATCATTTTGGTGGGCGTGGCTTGGTGAGGGGGTCATGTGACTGAGTGTGTGTGAGTGACGTCAAGTTGGCCACACCTACCTCAGTCACATGCCCCCCCCATCTAGCCACGCCCACCGAATCGGTAGTAAAAAAAATTGGAAAATTTGATGGGTGGAGTTCCAGCCCTCCCAGAATTCCCAGATTGGCACCGGAGTCAACCCCTTGTCCAAGGAATCCGAAGGCAGGACAAGAAGCCACCGATGGGAAGTGATCCAGGACACTTACATGAGTCTCTGCAGCGGGGAAGACGGGGACTTCAGCCCTCGGCACAGCAGCTTTGCTCCCCCGTCGCCCAGGGAGTTCAGCCCCAGGTTTAGTTCTAGGAGGGAAGAGCTGGATTCCAGGACTTGGGAAAGGGGCCAACAGGTGGCAGCTGTGAGGTTGCAGGACGGCAGCCTGTAGGAGACAGAGATTTGGGGAGGGGGGGCGGTGAAGGATTTGCACCGGGATGATAGAATCATAGACTCCCAGGCCTGGAAGGGACCCTGGAAGTCTTATCCTCCATCCCCTTATACAATACAATACAATACAATAGCAGGGTTGGAAGGGACCTTGGAGGTCTTCTAGTCCAACCCCCTGCCTAGGCAGGAAACCCTACATCACTTCAGGCAAATGGCTATCCAACATCTTCTTAAAGACTTCCAGTGTTGGGGCATTCACAACTTCTGGAGGCAACTTCTGTTCCACTGATTAATTGTTCTCCCTGTCAGGAAATTCCTCCTCAGTTCTAAGTTGCTTCTCTCCTTGATTAGTTTCCACCCATTGCTTCTGGTTCTGCCCTCAGGTGCCTTAGAGAATAGTTTGGCTCCCTCTTCTTTGTGGCAGCCCCTGAGATATTGGAAGGCTGCTATCATGTCTCCCCTAGTCCTTCTTTTCATTAAACTAGACATCCCCAGTTTCTGCAACTGCTCTTCATATGTTTTAGTCCCCAGTCCTCTAATCCTCTTTGTCCAAGTCCTTCTACTATCCCAGACAAATGTTGCCCAATCTTTTCCTGACAGCCTTAAGAGGATTGATTGATCGATATATATAGATACATACAGATATAGGTGTGTACACACACAAACAAACACACACAATATAGATATTAGATAGATGGGTGGATGGAGAGATGGAGAGATAGGTAGATGCACACGCACACATACATACATACATAGAGATGGAGGATGGATGAATAGCTGGATTGATGGATAGAGAGAGAGAGATGATAGTGAAGGATAGTTGGATGGATAGGTACACACACACACACAGATGGAGGATGGATGAATAGATGGATCGACAGATGGACTGATGGATAGAGAGAGAGATGATAAGAGATGGATGGTTGGATGGATAGATAGATAGGTAGGTAGATAGATACACACATACACAGAGAGAGAGAGATGGAGGATGGATGAATAGATAGATGGATAGATGGATGGATGGATTGATAGATAATGGATGGATGGATGGGCGGATGGAGAGATAGGTAGGTAGGTGGGTAGATTTAAATTTAAAGGGAATGAGGGAATGAGACCTTCCCCTTTGGTCCCCCACCCCGGGGGGAAGTGAGGCTGCTCACCTGAGGCTCTGAAGTGGGCAGGTGGGCTGAAGCAGCCATTCACACAAGGAGGAGACCCCGGAATCCTCCAGGGGGTTTTCACCCAAGTCCAGACTGATCAGCCTGGCGTTGGTCCGGGCGACGGGGACCAGGGCTTTGCAGGCGGAGGGGGAGAGGCCACAGCGGTTCAGCCTGTGGGAATTGGGAGACACACACAAAATATGATGGAGGAAATCGGCCGACACAAACACAATATCCAGGGAGAACAGGGACAGTGAACCTTTTGGGCACCAAGTGCCCAAACTGCGCGTGTGCATGTCCAAACTGAAAGGTGTGCACAGATGCACAGACATGCATGCACACATATGCCTCAGAGACCCAAAGACCGGCTGGATGGGGGGGGGGTGTATCCCAACACCAGCAGTGGAGCAACAGGTGAGATCCTTTTCTTCCGTGAGCTTCTGTTCGTCATTTGCAGGGAAAGAAAAGCTCACGGAAGAAACGCCCCACGGAGATCTTTTTTTTCCCCCAAAGAAAGTTTTTTTATTTTTTGTTACATATTTCAATTTCTTTTGTGAACAAAGTCTTGTCCTGGTCCCCCCCCCCTTTCCATCTTCTATTATGCATATTACATTTTACATCATATTTTCATTTTATCTTTCAGTCATCTTATTTTTATTCCATATTCTCCCGCTTAATTTAATTTTTTTTTCTTCATATATAAACAATATCCTTTTGCCTCTCAAAGTTAATCAAATTTAACATATCATTTCCATCCATTATTCTATTTTAATGTTAATGATACATATCCTCAAGTTTAATTTTATATAGTAAACATTTCATTTAATTAGTTATCCACAAGTGGTAATTTTAATCTATATCCCACACATTTTACTGAATATCTGCTGTTGACTATATTTACTAAGTTTCATTCTATTCTCCTAGTAAATCCTTTTCTTTCTTTCCTCCATTTTCTCTTAGTTTCCCCAGAACTGCATTTCTCTCATATTCTCTTCTCTCCACCCATTTAATACAATACAATACAATACAATACAATACAATACAATACAATAGCAGAGTTGGAAGGGACCTTGGAGGTCTTCTAGTCCAACCCCCTGCCTAGGCAGGAAACCCTACATCACTTCAGACAAATGGCCATCCAACATCTTCTTAAAGACTTCCAATGTTGGGGCATTCACAACTTCTGGAGGCAACTTCTGTTCTACTGATTAATTATTCTCACTGTCAGGAAATTTCTCCTCAGTTCTAAGTTGCTTCTCTCCTTGATTAGTTTCCACCCATTGCTTCTTGTTTTGCCCTCAGGTGCCTTGGAAAATAGTTCGACTCCCTCTTCTTTGGGGCAGCCCCTGAGATATTGGAAGATGCTATCGTGTCTCCCCTGGTCCTTCTTTTCATTAAACTAGACATCCCCAGTTCCTGCAACCGTCCTTCATATGTTTTAGTCTCCAGTCCCCTAATCTTCTTTCTTGCTCTTCTCTGGACTCTTTCTAGAGTCTCAAACATCTTTTCTACATCATGGCGACCAAAACTGAATGCCGTATTCCAAGTGTGGCCTTCCCAAGGCCTTATAAAGGGGTCTTAACACTTCACATGATCTTGATTCTCTCCCTCTGTTGATGCAGCCTAGAACCGTGTTGGCTTTTTTGGCAGCTGCTGCCCACGGCTGGCTCCTATTTAAATCATATTTGCCTAGTTTCTTTCTTTTTCTTGATCTTAACACCGCAGAGACCTTCCCAGGGGCGATGGTGCCAGCAGAGAGGGCTTTGCGTGCCATAGGCTCCCCATCATGGAGGTAGAAAAAGGAGCAACGGAGGGAAACGAATCAAGGAGAGAGCCAAACTAGAACTGAAGAGGAATTTTTTGACAGGGAGAACAATGAACCAGTGGAACCGCTTCCCACCGGAAGTTGTGGGTGCTCCAACCCTGGAGGGTTTTAAGAACGCATGAGGCAACCATTTGTCTGAAGCGGTAGAGGGCTATGATGGCCAACCTAGGTTCTGTGTGCCAGGGGTGGCATGTGGAGTGCTCTCTTTGGGCGCACACACACCATTGCCAGCTGCTCTTCTGGTTTCCGGCCTGCGGTCGGCCAGATGATCTTTGTTCATGCTGGAGCCCCGGAACCCTGAGGACCAGCTGCACATCGGCCACCTCATCTTCAGATTTCCGGCACTCTGGCGCACGCGAAGAATAGCTGGCTGGCACCCATGTGGGATTCCAGAAACCCGAAGGCCAAGTGTCCAGATGGTTGTCCAGTTTTCAGGGCTCCAGCGTACGCATTTCAGTTTGGGTGCTTGGTGCTGAAAAGGTTCGCCATCATTGGTTTAGGGCAGTGATGGAATTCCTTTTTTGGATGCCGTGCCAAGAACGAGGGGGAGCATAGCGGGGGTCGTGCGCCAGCATGCCACACCCATAATGCTATGCATGCAATCAGCAACTAGCCCCCTGCTTTTGCCACGGTTTTTTCGCCTTCACCAGGCTCCAGAGGCTTTCTAGGAGCCTGGAGCGGGTGAAAACAGCCTCCCTGGATGCCCTCTGGAGGCCTCAGGAGCTTCCCTGAAGCCTCCGGAGGGCAAAAAAACGTATCTAGGGGGAACCTGGAGGTTCAGGAATGGTGACTTCCGGTTTGTCCGTAGGGCTGATTTTCGCCCTCTGGAGCCTTCAGGGGCCTTCAGGAGGCCTCACTGAAGGCCCCATAGGGCGAAAAACCGTTCTATGAGCAAACCGGAAGTCTGTTCTTGAATGCGCGGTCTGCCCATAGGGCCGGTTTTTCGTGCTTTGGAGGCTTCAGGGAAGCCTCCGGAGGGCGAAAAACGGCCTCAAAAGAAGGCCGAAGTCAGCTGGCCAGTGTGCCTGCGTGCCCTGACAAATGGCTGTGTGTGCCGCCTGTAGCACCCATGCCCATAAGTTCACCATCACGGGTGTAAGGTTTCCTGCCTGAGCAGGGAGTTGGACTAGAAGACCTCCAAGGTCCCTTCCAACTCTGTGATTCTGTGATTGCCTCGTTTTCATACTTTGACGATCAGCCATCGGGTGAAGGTTTTTCAACCTTGTCCACTTCGAAGACGGGTGGGTTTCAACTCCCACGGTTGTTAAGCGAACCCAGCTTCCCCATTGCCTGTCAGAAGGTCGCAAAAGGGGATCGTGTGACACCCCCCCCCCCAGGACACTGCAACGATCATAAACATGAGACAGTTGCCAAGCGTGTAAAGTTTGATCACGTGACCCTGGGGATGCTGCAATGGTCGTAAGTGTGAAAAACAGTCCTAAGTCACTTTTTTCAGTGCCCTTGTAACTTCAAACAGTCACTAAATGAACTGTTGTAAATCAGAAAGAGGGATGGGATTCAGCCTGTTCGGGCGAGCTGGAGGCTAATTTCATCTGGTTGGATGAACCGGTAGTTGGAAGGAGTGGCTGGCTAAAGGAAATCCTCCGGACGCAGGGGAGGATGCTTTCACCCTCCCGGAGGCTCAAGGAAATCCTCCGGACGCAGGGGAGGATGCTTTCACCCTCCCGGAGGCTCAAGGAAATCCTCCGGACCCAGGGGAGGATGCTTTCACCCTCCCGGAGGCTCAAGGAAATCCTCCGGACGCAGGGGAGGATGCTTTCACCCTCCCGGAGGCTCAAGGCAAACAACCGGTTGCTAAAATTTTTCAATCCCACTGTCAACTCATAAAGTTGCATGGCGAGGAAAGGGGGGAGCGCATTCCACTCATACCTTCAGCTAGAGTCGGATCTTAGATTACTACAGCAGGCTTTGGAGGGGTGCACCTCATTGGAGAATGTGATTGAGGGGAGGGAAGGAAAGGGGTAAAGTTCAGTTATAATTCAAATGAGGTTAGAGCTGACGGCAATGGGGTATTGCTGAAATGGTGCTCCTAATAAACGACTGTTTTGCTTTTGAAACTTGGCTCGAGGCTCATGAATCAATTAGGGCCTCTTTTGGAAGCCTGACAGCCACCCCTGCTCAGAGACTATCGGTATTGATTGCGATCCAGGACAAACAAATGATATATATTTTGAACCCATGGCCAACTCAACTGTCCCTTGGGCCTCTTTCTACTTACTGGATCTCTGAAGATTTCAGGAATCCTGGCAAAAGTTGTTGGAATCTTTGTGGTCCAAACTCATAGCCAGAGAGACGGACCGAATTCAAAGTTTCAGCAGCTGA
Organism: Thamnophis sirtalis; assembly: GCF_051295495.1. Lineage (NCBI taxonomy): Eukaryota > Metazoa > Chordata > Lepidosauria > Squamata > Natricidae > Thamnophis > Thamnophis sirtalis. Next base: position 1,238,776 of record NW_028261385.1, on the reverse strand, counting down.
CAGGCAAAACGAGAAAGCTTCAAAGTCCAGCCTGGTCAAAAGTTGTGTTCTGAGATCCAAATCGTGGACGTCCTTCATTGCTCTCTGGGCAAAGACGGAGTCCTTCATGTCATAAATACAATGACACAATTCCAGCAGAACCTCATCCCCTTTAAAGGGGTGAGTTTTGGCTTCCTGATCCACCCACCTTAGCAATTCTGGCCAAACTTTCGTCCTGGATAGTTTGAGGGACCACGATTCTTGAAGGACACTCATCCTTTCCACGTTGCACAAGCCGTAGAGAAAACGGATCAACAGGAGGTACCTGCTGGTGCGCTCCTTCCGATCTCCAAATACCTCACTCAGGTCTCGGTCAGGTGCCCCAGTGGTCTCCTCCGTGTCCAGCAGGTAGAACAAGGCTGCAAAGAATTCCTGGAAACTCAGGTGGGTGAACCTGTACAAGGTTTCCACCTGAACATCTTGGTGGAAGACTTTCCTATTTGCAGAAGGAGAGTCTGAAGTCAAGTAATAATCCAAGCCACATTCCTTTAGCTTTTCTTCATGGAAGACCAACCTTCCGTGGAGTATTCCATCTTTTGCTAAAGAGCACAGGACTTCCAGGTGACGTGGCCTGGAATTGGTACCCAAAAAACTCAAGAGGAGACGCAGGTGAATTTCGGTGAGTGTTGCAGTTTCGGGGATATCTCGAAGGAGTTCTGCCTGTGGGTTTTGTTGGAAAATGGAACCAATGACCCAACAGGTTGCGGGGAGGAGGCACATCCTGAAAAGAGTTTCATTTCTTTGAACCAGTTCAAAGATCTGGTTGGCTTGTTCCGTATTTTGAAAGACGTGGCGGAAATATTCCTTCCTCTGAAGAGTGTCAAAGCCCAACACATCTACCAGGAGTGGTGATCTCAGACACTTCAACAGCGGGCTCCCACCCCCCATGGGCCTTGTGGTCACCAGGAGATGACACTTGGGGAGGATCTTTTTCTTGAGCAGACCCATCAACAGGTTCACCACCTCTTGCTTTCGATGGGGATCCTTGTCCAGCGTATCCGTTGGGACATCAGAGAGCTTCAAGTCCTCAAGACCATCAATGATGAGGAGGAGGGTGTCTTGGTGGGCCAAAAGGTCCTCCGTGGAAACCATTCCTGGAGGACAGCTGTTGAGGATCATCTCCGTTGCACTCATAAGCTGGGTGCCACATCCGAGGGCGTTGCAAGAGATATAAAAGGCGTAATCAAACTTAGTTGGCCATAGTTTATCAGATGCCCAGTCCAGCATGAATTTCCACGTGGCTGTGGTTTTACCTACTCCAGAAGGTCCAAGCAACAGGACAGTTTTTGAGTTTTCTCCTTCAGGATGGGGATGAAATAAGTTCTCCAGATCAACCTTCGGGCCATCTTCTCGATGGTTCTTAATCTCCTGGTGCTTTCTTTCCACAGCCATCACCTCATGACCTTTCGTGGGCAGATCTGCTCTCCTCTTCAGAAGAAGTTCTACAAAGTCCTCTCGGAGGGACATCCTCCGACTGGGCTGAGGGCCGAGTTGAGGAAGATTTTGAAAAACCTCTTGGATGTGCCTCTTATATTTCCTCCTGCGATCTATAGAAACACACCAAAAGAAAACATTCCTCATTCAGCGGCAGACATCATACATTGACTTACCACAGTTCATTTACTGACCATTCAAAGTTATAAAGGCAATGAAAAAAGTGACCGACGCGCATTTCCCACACTTACAAACATTGCAGCATCCCTGTGATCACTCTGTCGGGTTTCCTAAAAACGCCCTAATTGATTCATGCGTATCGAGCCACGTTTCAATACAAAACTAGTCATTTATTTGGAGCATCATCAGGCAAGGCCTTTTGGCAGTCAGATCTGAGCTTTGTTTGAGTTATAGCTGAACTTTACCCCTGTTCCTCCCCTCCCCTCAGTCTGTGTCATAAATCACATTCCCCAATGAGGTGCGCCCCTCCCAAGCCTGCTGCGGTAATCTGAGATCCGACTTTAGCTGAACGTATGCGTGGAATGCGCTCTTCCCCCCTTCTCTCACTCTGGCAATGTTAGGAGTTGACATACACATGATCAAAATTCAGATACTTGGCAACCGATTCATATTTATGACGGTTGTATTCAGGGGCCGTGTGTTCACTTTTTGCGACAAATAAAGTCAATGGAGAAGCCAGATTCACTTAATAACCATGCCACTCACTTAACAACTGCGGGGCTGTCTCCACAAATGGTGATGAAACGTTGCCAACCAAATTGCCATGCTTGGAACTGGAACCAACAGCCCAGCTACCAAGCCGAGCTACTAATATTCAGACCCATCAAGTTATTCTAAGCTCCCCACTGCCATTTTTTAAATTATTTTTTTTATTGAATAAACATTAAAAACATTGGATATAGAATGACGTTTCTGGCTTCGTCATTTCCATGCATATTTTAACATAACAACAAATGTACTTTCTACTTATCGTACATCGCTACGTTAAGCTTTTTAACACATCCCTTATCCTCCTTTATATATTTATCCATATATTATTCATTTCCAATTTTACAATCCTCAAAATGTTCTGTTACGATTCCTTTTCCTCATTTCCAACCATTGATACATTTTGTTCCAAATTTCATAATATTCTGTCTCGTCTCTATTTTTGATTTCTAGTATCAAGTCTGTCCATTTCTGCACAAATCAAAAATTTTCTTTATTACCTATTCTTCGGTGGGGGGGGGGCATCTCTGTTTTTTTCCCCAATTTTGTGCATAGACCAACCTTGCTGCGGTTATCCCATGCAACATTAAATATGTCACCCCTTATCTATATTTTTCTTTTATTATTCCTAATAGGAATAGTTCTGGTTTTAAATCTATCTTTTGGTCTAACATCTCTTCCAACCACGTCTTTTATCTGACGCCAAAATTCCTTGGCTTTTAGGTTTAGGTTTATTAGATTTATATGCCGCCCTTCTCCCAAGGACTCAGGGCGGCGTACAACATTAAAAGAAACACATAATACAAAAGTTAAAAAAAATTAAATAGAACATCCCAAACCCAATTAAAATTGACAATGACATTTTTTTAAAAAAAATTAAAATTAAAATTAACAGTGATCAATAATTTATTTTGTTTTGTTCAGGCCAGGCTGGCTTGCTGGAAAAGCCAACTTTTTAGGGTGCGCCGGAAGGACCGGAGGTTGGGAATTATGCGAAGCTCCAGGGGAAGCTCATTCCAGAGGGAAGGGGCCCCCACAGAGAAGGCTCTCTCCCTGGGGGTCGCTAGCTGACACTCTCTGGCCGACGGCACCCTGAGGAGGCCAACTCGGTGGGATCGCACTGGACGGTGGGAGGCTATCGGTGGCAGTAGGTGGTCTCGCAGGTACCCTGGGCCTAAGCCATGGAGCGCTTTAAAGGTCATAATTAGTACCTTGAATCGCACCCGGGAGACAACTGGCAACCAGTGCAGGCCGCCTAAAAGGGGTGTAACATGGGAGCAGCACGTTTTGTACGTAACCACCACATACGATAAAAAGATCCTAAAGCCAAGTTATATTTCCAACACTGCAGAGACGGATTCTGATTCGTTTTTGCTAACCTTGCGGGAGGAAGAAGCCACCTATAAAAAAATTTGTACAAGTTTTCTTTATAGGAAGTGGCTAGTGTTAGTTTTCTGTTTCTCTCCCATAGATCTTGCCATTTATCCAGTTCGATGTTATAACCAAAATTCTTGGCTCATGTTACCATAGTTTTCTTCACTTCTTCTTCCGCCATTCCCACTGCCATTTTCTGATGGGCTCCCGATCTCCTTGGCAGTCAAAGCAGCAGCTGGAAGAATGACACAATTCCCGCCCACCGTCTTTCACCTGGGAACAACCTGGCTGCCAGATGTTCTACCTGGCTGCCAGATGTTCTAGAGCCAAGGTGGCGCAGTGGTTAAATGCAGCACTGCAGGCTACTGCTAGATCAGCAGTTCAGCGGTTCAAATCTCACCGGCTCAGGGTTGACTCAGCCTTCCATCCTTCCGAGGTGGGTAAAATGAGGACCCAGATTGTTGGGGGCAATATATGCTGACTCTGTAAACCGCTTAGAGAGGCCTGAAAGGCCTATGAAGCGGTATATAAGTCTACTGCTATTGCTATTGCTATTACTAACTGTAGCTTTTGAATCATTTTTACAGTCCCAGCAGAGCAGTGATCTAATTGAGAGGTGATAAGGATTTGAGGTATGGATTGGCCAAGGCATCCTGGTCCAGATAAGCGTATAAACAACCACAGAGGACGAAGGTTTCCTGGCAATAACTTCTCCTGTGGTTCCATCTGGAGTTGGGCGTTCAGATGTTTCTCCTTTAAGAGGCCAGCAGCTCTATCCAGACCTAGTTCTGGAACCATCTCAAACCAGAATGTTGTCACACAAACAGCAACTCCATCTTGCTAGGGAGGGAGTTGGTTTCTACTACACAGACGTTCCCAACTTCAGAGAGAGTTTGGGAATATACCTACCCAAAGACATACATAACACACATATGGTGAAAAAGTAAGGTTCTACATTTAGACAAGAAAAACGAAATGCACAGGTACAGGATAGGTGGTACCTTGCTCAACAGTAGCAACTGTTAGGGGGATCTTGGAGTCCTAGTGGACAAGCATTTAAATAGGAGCCAGCCGTGGGCAGCAGCTGCCAAAAAAGCCAACACAGTTCTAGGCTGCATCAACAGAGAGAATTGAATTGAATTTATTGCACTTATATGCCGCCCTTTTCCCCGAAGGGGACTCAAGATCACGTGAAGGGTTAATACCACTTTATAAGGCCTTGGTAAGGCCACACTTGGAATACGGCATTCAGTTTTGGTCACCACAATGTAGAAAAGATGTGGAGACTTTAGAAAGAGGGCAGAGAAGAGCAACAAACTGGAGGCTAAAACATATGAAGAACGGTTGCAGGAACTGGATATGTCTAGTTTAATAGAAAGAAGGACCAGGGGAGACATGATAGCATCTTCCAATATCTCTCACAAAGAAGAGGGAGTCAAGCTATTCTCCAATGCACCTGAGGGCAGGAGAAGAAGCAATGGGTGGAAACTAATCAAGGAGAGAAGCAACTTCGAATTAGGGAGAAATTTCCTGACATTTAGAACAATTAATCAGCGGAACAGAATTTGCCTCCAGAAGTTGTGAATGCCCCAACACTGGAAGTCTTTAAGAAGATGCTGGATAGCCATTTGTCTGAAACGATATAGGGTTTCCTGCCTATGCAGGGGGTTGGACTAGAAGACCTCCAAGGTCCCTTCCAACTCTGTTATTCTACATACACAAGCTATAGACATACATATAAAGCAGAGGTGGGTTTCACATAATTTTCACCACCGGCTCACTGCACACCAAAACGTGCGCAGCCTTCCACACATGCCTTTTGTTCATGCGTGCATCACTGAAAAAAGTGACTTAGGACCGGTTTTCATACTTACGACCTTTATAGCATCCCGGGGGTGTGTGTGTGTCACATGATTTACTTTCGGACGCTTGACCACTGATTCTCCTTTATGACGGCCACAGTGTCCTGGGGTCATGTCATCCGTCCCACTTTTGCAACCTTCTGACCAGCAAAGTCGATAAGGAAGCCAGATTCATTGACCGACCACGTAACTAATTTAACAGCTGCAGTGATTCACTTAACAATGGAGGCAAGAATAGTCATAAAATGGGACAGAACCTTCTAAACCAATTTCTCACAACATAAATTTTGGGCTCGATTGTGGTTGTAAGTTGAGGACCACCTCTATATACCATATTTTTCAGAGTATAAGATGCTCCTCCCAGCAATTGGCCTCCTTGCAACGTAGCAAACAGTACAGACGACAGACACCGTCTGTAGTGTTACATTTCAGACAGTACAGATGCTGTTAAAATTGATGTGGCTTTCTGGAAGTATATAAGTTCTTCTCTGCTATTTAAAAGGAGATACAATAGCACTACAATAACTCTTCAGATCAAGCATTTATTTTTTAAAGCTTCTTCATTTGGTTAAGCTGTCCAGAACAATAATAAAGCAGTCTTTAAAAAATAAGTCTAATAATTTGAACATTCTATAGGCGTTTATAGTTATTGACTTCACCTCCTTGCAGCAAACAGCCTGATAAGCACAAGAAGAAGAAAAATCTGCTTCTGCCTCCCAGCAATTTGCCTCCTCCAGCAAACAGCAAGTTTCACTTTCACTTTCAGTCAGGGGCCTCCCGATCATCAGCTGTTTCAGGCTGCAGGGATTTCCATGGCCTATTGTAGCTTCCACAAGCCCCGTTTTCCCCCTTTGCTGCAAGGAGGTCAATTGATGGGAGGCAGAGGCCAGTGGGCGGGTGGGGCTACATTCAGTGTATAAGACGCACCCAAATCTTCACCCTCTTTTAGGGGGGAAAAGGTGCATCTTATACTCCCCAAAACACGGTACCGCTACCATACAGATATATGCATATGGTACACACACACACACACACACACACCCCACTGTTCATTTTGAAAGAGGAAACTTGAGAGTTGACAAGGTTGAAAGTTCCATTGAACCAAACTGTGGCTGAATCTGAACGTTCTGCTTCGGATACCGTTAAAGTAGGACGTAAAGTGAGATTTGGACATTAAGTGTAAAACCTACTGGGTCAGGCTGGACAGCCTCTCGGGGGCCCTTTGCTCCTATATTAGAAAGCCACATAGGCAGAGATGCAGCTTGCAAAAGAACAGGAAGCAAGTGCCTAACCGCAGAGTTCAATAGTCTCACAAGACCACAAGGGTCAGCTAAAGTTCGCTTAGAGACACGTACTCGGTATCTATGACCCAAGACAAAGGGAGAAGTAAGACCCTCATCTCCTTATAAGGCTTCTCTCCTCAAGGAAGAACCACTAAGAACCACTAAGAAGTGAGTTAAGTGTTTCCGTCTTACGCTGCCTTTCAGAATGTATAAGAACGCCTGCTTCGATGATGAAGGCGGTTCAGAACTTGCAATGCTAAGCCATTTCGCTAACTTTCTGAACCTGGCTGCCAAAAAATCTTTTCCTGTATCCGGAGAAGTCTAACGCCTGTCATTTTCTGCAACACCGTGAAGCCTCATCGTAGAAGGTAGCAAGGAAAGCAGGCCGTGAAGAGGACGAGTAGCATCCCAGACAATCCTACGGACTCTATTCAAGGACCACTTGTATGCTACGTCCAGTGGTGGGATTCAGCCAGGTCTCACCTATTCGGGAGAACCGGTTGGTAACTTTCTAAGCAGTTGGGAGAACCGGTGGTTGGAAGAAATCTCATTTTGCTTTTTCCCACTTTGCAAGGCTAATCCTGTAAGGAAGGCAGGAAGGAAACATTCTGGTGTTGTTTCTACCCTGATCTTTATTGCCCTGATTACAGAAACTGCCTCTCCGCTTAACCCTTATTACCATTGTAACAACTAAGGCGAAGTGCCCATCGACTTGAGTGACATTGACTTGGCCACGCCCACATGATCACATGACCACCGAGCCCCGCCTCCTACCCAGCTGGTCATTAGGGCAGAGAACTGGTTGGTAAGTTATTTGAATCCCACCACTGGCTACGTCCTTGATGCTACGGATGGCCTTGAATGCGGAGGAGAAAACTGAATGGACGTTGTGACCCTTGCAAAAGAATTCGCTCCATGTCTTTGTGGGAAACACGGAAGAAAGGAAGATTCGGGGCCCACCTTCTTTCAGACCTCTTGTAGCACAGGGCTAGAGCAGGGGCGCCGAACCTTCTCCATTTTAAGACTTGTGGACTTCCAACTCCCAGGATTCCACAAGTAGTAAAGTGGCCACCTCTGTGCTAGAGGATGGAGGGCTTTGAATGGGGAGGAGATAATGGATGGGACGTTGTGAAAAAAATTCATTCAATGTCCAGAATATTAAGATGTTCCTGAGGCTGTGCCAGCAAATCCACAGTCACAGTCAAGACAGGTGTGCAGGAGATTTCGTCTGAGGGCCTGAAAAAGAGGAAGAAATGGAGACTTGAATGGCATCTACTGTGGAGATGTGGGACATCTTAGCAAAAATGTGAAGAATGTCAAGTCCCCACATTGCCATGGGAGACAAGGAGGGGGAGTGCATTCCACGCATACTGTCAGCTGGGGTCGGATCTCAGATTACTGCAGCCGGCTTGGGAGGGGTGCATCTTATAGGTCAGCAATCCACGGCTCCGGAGCCGCATGTGGCTCTTTCATCCCTCTGCTGCAGCTCCCTGTCACCAGTTGACTACACAATTGATAGGGCTTTCAGTTAGGATAGGTAGAGGAAAAAGGATGCCGCATTAGGAGGAAACTCTATGGTGGGGGAACCGGACTTCCAGTCGACAGAGGAAAAAGGATGCTGCACTAGGAGGAGACTCTATGGTGGGAGAACCAGACTTCCGGTCGACAGAGGAAAAAGGATGCTGCACTAGGAGGAAACTCTATGGTGGGAGAACAGGACTTCCGGTCGACAGAGGAAAAAGGATGCTGCACTAGGAGGAAACTCTATGGTGGGAGAACAGGACTTCCGGTCGACAGAGGAAAAAGGATGCTGCACTAGGAGGAGACTCTATGGTGGGAGAACAGGACTTCCAGTCGACAGAGGAAAAAGGATGCTGCACTAGGAGGAAACTCTATGGTGGGAGAACAGGACTTCCAGTCGACAGAGGAAAAAGGATGCTGCACTAGGAGGAGACTCTATGGTGGGAGAACCAGACTTCCGGTTGACAGAGGAAAAAGGATGCTGCACTAGGAGGAGACTCTATGGTGGGGGAACCGGACTTCCAGGTGACAGAGGAAAAAGGATGCTGCACTAGGAGGAGACTCTATGGTGGGGGAACCAGACTTCCGGTCGACAGAGGAAAAAGGATGCTGCACTAGGAGGAGACTCTATGGTGGGGGAACCGGACTTCCAGGTGACAGAGGAAAAAGGATGCTGCACTAGGAGGAGACTCTATGGTGGGAGAACCGGACTTCCGGTCATCTCCATAATTGAATGGGGGGGGGGAGTTTCTGGTTAGGACCTTTGTGGCTCTTTGGGTGTTTCAGGTTGCTGACCCCTGTTATAGGGGAATGTAATCGTGACACAGACTGAGGGGAGGGAAGGAACAGGGGCAAAGGTCAGAAGTAAATCAAACAAAGCATAGGCTTGACTGCGAACAGATCTTGCCTAATGATGCTCCTAAGAAATGACTTGTTTTCGTATTGAACCTTGACTCGATGCTTATGAATCCATTCAGGCATTTTTAGGAAATCTGACAAAGAACGGTTCGAGGAACCGGGTAGGACAGGGGGTGACATGATAGCAGTCCTCCAATATCTGTGGGGCTTCCACAAAGAACAGGGGGTCAAGCTATTCTCCAAAGCTCCAAAGAACAAGAAGCAATGGGTGGGAACTAATCAAGGAGACAAGCAACTCAGAAGTGAGGAGGAATTTTCTGACAGTGAGAACAATTAATCAGTGGGACAACTTTTCTCCATAATTTGTAGGTGCTCCATCACTGGAGGCTTTTAAGAAAAGGTTGGACAATAACTTCTCTGATATGGTACAGGGCTCTGATGGTGAACCTTTTCAGCACCGAGTGCCCAAACCAGAATGAGCATGCATGCGTGTGCATCAGTGGTAGGTTCCTACCGGTTCAGACCAGTTCGGCTGAGCTGGCAGTGGTTTGGCGGCCTGGATCGCTGAAACTGGCAGTGATTCAAGCCTGCCACATTCCTGAACCAGTTCTCCAGGCAGCGCCATCTGTTGCATGCACAGAACAATTTTTATTGCACTGCGCATGCACGCACAGCATGCACAGTGCACCCACGAGCGAACCGGCAGTACTGCCTGCTGGAACCCACGCCTGATGTGCACGTGTGCATATGTGCACCGGAGCTCCAGAAACCGGAAGACCAGCTGCCCTGGGCACACATGCCTGTTTTTGGGCTGTTTTTCATGCCATTTTTGGGGCCATTTTCAGGCTGTTTTCTGGGCCATTCTTAAAGGCAATTTGTGGCCCCCAAATGGCCTGGAAACCGGCCAGAAACAGCCTGGAAAATGCCCTGTTTCTTGGCCATTTTGGGGGGCCATTTTCAGGCTGTTTTCTGGTACTCCAGCGCCCACGAAGACCAGCCGGCCGGAAACCAGAAGAGCAGCTGGCGACAACGCACGTGCCCACAGAGAGGGCTCTGCGTGCCACCTGGGGCAGGCATACCATAGGTTCGCCATCACTGGTATAGGGTCTCTTGCTTGAACAGGGGATTGGACTAAGGGGAACATGACAGCAGTATTCCAGTATTTGAGAGGCTGCCACAAAGAGTATGGGGGAGGGTCAGCTTATTCTCCAAAGCACCAGAAAACAGGGCAAGGAGCAATGGATGGAAACCAACCAAGGAGAGAAGCAACCCAGACACATGGAGAAATGTTCTGACAGTGAGAACAATCTATCAGTAGAACAGAAGTTGCCTCCAGAAGTTGTGGATCCTTCATCACTAGAGGTTTTCAAGAAGAGACTAGTCATTTGTCTGAAATGGGGGTCTCCTGCATGAGCAGGGGGTTGGACTAGAAGACCTCCGAGGTCCCTTCCAACAGTGTTATTCTGTTATTTAATGGATGGAAGCTCCTCAGAGGCAGATCCAACTAGAACTAAAGAGGAACTTCCTGACAGTGAGAACAATCAACCAGTGGAACAGAAGTTGCCTTCGGAGGTTGTGGGAGCTCCATCACTGGACGTTTTTAAGAAGACAATTGACAGCTCTTTGTTTAGAATGGTCTAAGTCCCCTACTTGGAAACACGATTGCAGTAGAAAACCTCCAAGGTCTCTTCCAACTCTGCTATTCTGTTAAAAAAAAAACCCCAAAGCTACACCAACCATGCTTTGCTCCCATCCCACATGGACATTAACAACTGGAACCTCCTGTGTCGCAGAATGCATGATGCATCCACCATGGGCCTTCTACGTCCTCACAATTATGACCTGTGTGGCATCCTCACATTCTCATGTTCAGCATGCACTTACATTTTTTTTAGTTATGCGCATGCGCAGAACAATTCCCATTGAACTGCGCATGCGTGCACAGCAGCCATCCAGTGTGCGCACACAAGGAAACTGGCAGTAACACCGGCTGAAACGCACCCCTGGTTTGAACCTAAAATGCCCTTGTAAGAAAACATTCACAGAACACTTCTGGTGCAACAGTCAGACAAATCAACAGGTAACATGTCCTCACCGGCAAAAGGCAAGCCCCGTTGGATTTCTGCCTGCCCAGAAAAGAATCCAAAACAGAACGATGGCTTGTTCCAAAAGAAGCCAGCTTACCATTATACTTCCATTTTTGGAGTCGGGAGGCGGAATCTCGCATGTTGATGGCACGGAGGACTTTGACCGTTGCGTCTTGCGCGCCCTGATCCCCGTAGGCCTCCAGGAGAAGCTGCAACACATCCAGTGTGTGGGCATCCTTTAACTTGGCCCAGGGGATGGGCTCCTTCTCCTCCAGGCAGGGAAAGCTGAGTTTATGCTTGAACCTCTTGAAATCTTCCCCGGAGAGGTCATCCAGGGCGAACAACAAAGCATCTTCCAGAGATTCGTGCGGTTCCTCCATTCCAGCTCAGGAAACCAGACAGGAGAAGAGGTTACAAGTTCCTTGAGGAGAGAGAGAGAGAGAGAGAGAGCAGGAAAAAGCTACTTGTAAATCATTCTCCTATTGATCACTGATTAACCACCAAGCGGCTAATTACCAACTGAGACCACACGAATCGACAGAGGAGCACAACGCGAAGAGGAAACGCGACAGCAGAGCTCTGGGAAGTGAATGCTTGCAATTGGTGGGGTTGAATTCACACAACCAGGCTGGGTGGGTTTGGCTAGGTTTTAACCTCGGGTGCCACTGAGGAGAGTAAGGTTGTGGGAATCCAGTGTGTTTCATTTGTGGACCAGCATATTCTACAGACAGAGAAGAAAGGTTTTTAAATTGCTTGTTTGAGTAGTAGGTTGTGTATGGTAGACACCCGGACAGATTTAACCACAGTTAAAGACCAGGCCAAGTCCTAAGGTGCCAGAGAATTCCTGCCAGCCTGGCATTCAGACAGATCGGCCATCAGGAGGCACATAGAGATTTATTTACTGATAGATTTGTTTTGTTTTGTCAAGCGTGTATAAGATAATAGAGATCAGCACATACCAGATTATAACCACATGAAATGAATAAATGGGGTTGTGAGGACAGGGACGGAAGGCACTCTGGTGCGCTTATGCAGGCCCCTTCCAGACCTCTGAGGAATGGGGTTAGGAGGTCAACAGTAGGCAGTCTAAGGCTAAAGTTTTGGGGGTTTGGGGGTGAAACCACAGAGTCAGGTAGAGCATTCCAGGCATTGACCATTCTGTTGCTGAAGTCCTATTTTCTGCAATCAAGTTTGGAGCGGTTTATCTTAAGCTTTGTATCTATCGTGTTCTCATATATTTGTTGTGGTTGAAGCTGAAGGAGTCATTGACAGGTAGGACTGTAGCAGATAATTTTGTGTACTACACTTAGGTCCGATCGAAGACGGTGAAGTTCTAAGTTGTCTAAGCCCAAAATTTTGAGCCTGGTGGCAAAAGGGATTCTGTTGTGATCAGAGGAGCGGAGGACTCTTCTCGTGAAATATCTCTGGACTCGCTCGATTGTATTAATGTCCGATATGCAGTGTGGGTCCCAGACATATGATCTGTATTCGAAAACTGGTCTGGCAAAGGTTTTGAATGCTCTGGTTAGCAGCACAGTGTTACCAGAGAAGAAACTGCGCAAAATTAGGTTAGCAACTCTTAATGCCTTTTTGGCAATGTTGTTACAGTGGGCCCTGGCACTTAAATCATTTGAGTTAAGGTCCAACGTCTACTTGCCATTCCAAAGAGACAGTCAGCAAGCCAAAAGGAACCAAAACACCACAAAACGTATCCTCATGAGCAATCAATGAGCAGAGATTAACAGCAAGATCAACTTTAGACCAAGAAGCAAACAATACCCCAATCCGGGAACTGCCAATCACACAAACATAAACAACAGGCTAACCAAGGGATGATCAAGAACACCCCCATGTGACAGGGGAAACCGTTGGTATATATAGAGAAAACCCCACTCCCTTTCAACACTGATGATATTCCCTAGTGGGTAGTGAAATGATGCAAGAAAAAAAGCTCAGAGGGCACTAGAGACCAACAGACGACATCCTCCTCCTCCTCCTCCTCCTCCTCCTCCTCCTCCTCCTCCTCCTCCTCCTCCTCCTCCTCCTCCTCCTCCTCCTCCTCCTCCTCCTCCTCCTGTCCATAAACCCCACTCCCTTCTAGTACTGATATTACCTAGTTGGGTAATGAAACATTTGCAAGAAGACAACCAAGGTCAGAAAGCATCAAGGACCCTACAGCCTTCCTCCTCCTCCTCCTCCTCCTCCTCCTCCTCCTCCTCCTCCTCCTCCTCCTCCTCCTCCTCCTCCTCCTCCTCCTCCTCCTCCTGCTGTCCATAAACCCCACTCCCTTCTAGTACTGATATTACCTAGTTGGGTAATGAAACATTTGCAAGAAGACAACCAAGGTCAGAAAGCATCAAGGACCCTACAGCCTTCCTCCTCTTCCACCTCCTCCTCCTCCTCCTCTCCCCATAAAAATTAGAAAACACGTTTTTAAGACCCAAGGGGGCTCACCCTTCTTTTTGAATGACGTATGGTGGCCTCTTGTGGTTTTCCCCTTCTTAATCCTTCACACCTTGGTCCTAACACTTTGGTGCCCCTCCCCAACCTAACCACCGGGGAAGGCCTCCCGTGTGAAATCCAGCCACACGGAGAGAGAGCCGTTGCAGAACGTCCTCAGCGACGATGCTTCAGAGCGGACTCTGCTGAATATTCCCCTCCAGAACTAAAGCACCAAAGCCTTCATTAGTTCCCGCCCCTGGACCAACATTGCCAACATCCGTCCCTGCCCTGCAGTTTCTAAGATCAGAAGTTCTCCGTTTCCTGAGAAAGGGCAACCGAGACGCACACGTACCTTGGAAGGGTGGCGGTGACGGAACAACGGACTGCCGAACTTCTGCCTTTCTTTGTTTGAGTCCCAGGCCAGCATCTGACAGATTTCAAAAGTAGAAGTGAAAGCAGTGCGCTCTCCTTTCCTGCCTCCCCTTCTCGGCCTCCCTCTCATCGGAGAGTGTGTGTGTGTGGGGGGGGGAGGAGGTCTCAGGATGAGATAATGGCTCAGAACTTTCCACCACGATCCCTCCCACTGGGAAAGGACCAGAGACTCACCCCTCCCACTTCCTAACCTTCAGAGCCAGAGGCAAATGGGAAAGGACATCCCACCACCCTTGTGGCTGTCCGAGAATTTCAAAAGGAGGAGGAATGTGCTGTTTTGGGAATTCGAATGCTCCCATGGGCTTCCTGGCTGCCCATCCATGCGCAGCTGATTGTTTTGGTCTTCACGTTCTTAACGTTGACTTAGAGGAGGAAGCAAAGTTGGGCATTATGAGGCTTGGAATATTATGGAATATACTTGGAATATTATGTCCAGATTTGGTCACCACTGTACATAAAAGATCCCGAGGGAAGGGGAATAGTAATAAGGATACAAACTTGTTGATTAGTAGAAATATTTGTTTTCTGTAACACACGGTATATTATGCCTTGTATTTGTAAAGGATAAGCTTGCATGCTGTAAGTGTCTTTTGTTCCCTGCAACTGACTCCCTGTGGCCCTGTTATTAGGGTCTGTAGAATATCTGGCAAATGTCAAAATGTGTGATTCTTGCCATTGGAACTCTTATCAATCTGCAATCTATGGGCATAGAATTTATCCCGGAATGGAGCTATAAAGAGTTGTAAAACTGACACCTTTGATATGTCTCCCTTCTCACTTTTGATCTGTGCCCTTCACAACAGGGGGCCATATGGCCAATCCTGGGAACAGAGGAAAGAGAGAAGGCTGATGAGGCTAGTGAGGAGTATTACAATACAATACAATACAATACAATACAATACAATACAATACAATACAATACAATACAATACAATACAATAGCAGAGTTGGAAGGGACCTTGGAGGTCTTCTAGTCCAACCCCCTGCCTAGGCAGGAAATGTCTATCCAACATCTTCTTAAAGACTTCCAGTATTGGGGCATTCACAACTTCTGGAGGCAACTTCTGTTCCACTGATTAATTGTTCTCACTGTCAGGAAATTTATCCTCTGTTCTAGGTTGCTTCTCCCCTTGATTAGTTTCCACCCATTGCTTCTTGTTCTACCCTCAGGTGCCTTGGAGAATAGTTTGACTCCCTCTTCTTTTGGGGCAACCCCTGAGATACTGGAAGGCTGCTATCCTGTCCCCCTGGTCCTTCTTTTCATTAAACGAGACATATTGTAAAGCCAGGATGTGATTCTATGAGGTCTCTAACTGTATAAAAAGGAGCCACACCTTCTCTGAAGGGGAGTTCTTGCCTGCATATCCTTGGGGACAACTGACCATCATGTCTTTAAACTTTGATCAAAGATTAAATGCTGATTGTTATTCAAGCATCCGTTTAAGTCTCACATTTGGCTCATTGTGACTTGAATGTGTTGCCAAACGTCGGAAAGAGGGCAAAGAAGAGCCACCAAGAGGATTAGGGGGCTGGAGGCTAAAACCTACTGTATGTTTGCAGGCTCGGGTGAAATGCTACCGGTTACAGTTACACGGTTGCATAAGTGCGCGCAGCATCTTATCAATAGGGATGTGACTGTGTTCAGGTATCAAACTGATATCACCTTAAATTCCATTTGTCTTGTTTTTATTTTGCATTTTTGGCTGATCCTTGCTTTTATTAAGTTGCGTTCCTTTAAAGGCGATGGTGGATGCTTTAGGATTTGAAGGAGAATATTTGCTGCAACGAAGGGTCCTTGGTGCTGTTTGAGCTTGGTTGATTTCTTGCAGACCTTTTATTACCCAGCTAGGTAACATAATCAGTTCTAGCAAGGAGCAAACCCCACTCCTTACTAGCACTGATGAAGTTAACTAGTTGGGTAATAAAACATCTGCAGGAAAACAACCAAGCTTAAACAGAGCCAAGGACCCCTCATGTTTTACATAGATGTGCGAATTTAAGGAATATTATTCTTACTAGCTGGGTACTCATGCTTCATAACAAAACTATGTGATTGGGCTAGGCAGGAGAAATTTGGTTCACAATCTGTTGGCTCAGTGGTGGTCGGTGATTGAAACACGTAAGGGAATATCACCCCCACCGCCTTGAGTCCGGAAGCAGTTCCATAGGTGGAAGGCGTAGACATTTTGGTGAGGTACCGACGTTTAGTACTGTAAGGAGCCCCAGACCGCTCCTGAGGGAAGGAGTGGAACATCTGCCAGTTTGAACTGAGGTAATGGAATGTGAGGCAACTGGCAGTTGGAACAGAGTTCTTTTCAGATGGGGAGGGGGAGTAGAACTCCTTAGCATCAGAGCGTGAATTACTGTATAAGAAATACTAATGATCTGATGGTCCGTATGTATGTATGTATGTATATATATGGAATAAGTTCTATTATTTTGAACACACTTAAGAGAAAGCTCTTTCGTATTCGTTGCGTTGTATCCTAACTGTAGCTTCTTCTGGTGGCGGCATTCCTGTTTTAGGCAGTCTATACTGTTCTCTGCATTCAAGGATGATGAATGAATTCAATATTTTGCATTTTGCCACATGGAAAGTAAAGTATCTTCCCTTGGTTGGGAACTGACGCTTGTTTTGAATAGCGTACTTGGTCAGGCTGAAAAGAGGGTGCGTAGTTTGTGGTTCAGTACATTTTGGGGTCCTTCATTTTCATCTGAGCAATGAAACCCAAGTAAGATATTAAGCCACCTTGTGGCTTGGCTTGGGCAGAACATGCTGTAGGAACAGAGAAACTGGGCTTGTTAATTCTGGGGTAGGATTTGAAGGCAGGCAATTCTTAGTAGGATCGGATATGACGAAGAGAATAAGCCTCAATTCACAAAGATTTGCAGAAGGCTAGACATTCCAGGAATCTGCTCTAAAATATATGGAAATTCATAGAGACAAGAACTAAAAGGGGATATTCTTAAGAGGGGTTCCATGGCATCACACACAGTTGTCTACATTGGGCGAGGGGAAACAAAGGGAAAAGAGGAAGAGGAAAGGAGGAGAAGTTAGGACTATAGGAAGGAGGAGGAAGAGAGAAGAGAATGAGGATAGGACAACGATGGGAAGGAGGAAGAAGAGGAAGGAACAAGAAGAGAAGGAAGAGGAGGAGGGAAGGGAGGGAGAGGAAGAAGAGACAAGATGAAGAGGGAGGGGGGAATGAGGAAAGGACAACGATGGAAGGAAGAAGAGGGAGGAGGAGGAAGAGAAGGACAATGAGGGGGATGGGAGGGAGGGAGAGGAAGAAGGAAGAGGAGGAGGAGAAGAGGAAGTTAGTACTAGAGGAAGAGAGAAGAGGAAGGAGAATGAGGATGACAATGGGAGGGAGTAAGAAGAGGGAGAAGGAAGAGGGGGATGGAAGGGAGAGAAGAGGGAGAATGAGGATAGGAAGACGATGGGAGGAGAGATGAGGAGGGGGATGGGAGGGAGGGAGAGGAAGAAGGAAGAGAAGGATGAGGAGGATGGGAGAAGAGGAGGAAGGGGAAGGGCGGAGGAAGATGAGAGAGTAAGAGAAGAGGGAGGAGGAAAAGACGGAAGAGGCGATGGAGGGAGGGAGAGGAGGAGGCATCACCCAGAACAAGCGTAGCATAGAGCAGAATCTTCTAGCCCTGGGACCTCTCATAGCAACAGCCCTTAAACTTCTACGCTGCTTCATAGGGCTTTTACCTCCCTCTCGAAGCAGTTTACAGAGTCAGCCTCTCGCCCCCCCCCAACCCTAACAATCTGGCTCCTCATTGTAACATTTACTCATGATACTCATTTACCGACCTCGGAAGGATGGAAGGCAGAGTCTGGCGAGAGTTGAACTGCCAAATCGCAGGCAGCTGGCAGCCCTCAGCAGCAGCCTGCAGACAGGCACTCCAACCACTGCGTCATCAGAGCTCCTGGTGAATCCAAATTGCAGGGTTTGGACACAACCGATTTCAGGCCGCTTCCCCATCATTTCTAGGTCTCTCTTGACCACGTTCTTGGAAGCTTCAAGGCGCTGTAGGAATTCTCCGACGTCTTGAAGTCGACCGTATCTCTCTCTTACTTACCTCTTACTGATTCTAAGAGGCCATCTTCTGGAAGAAAACTGTAGGTTTTATGAGAGTGAAATGGGCAGCATCTAACTTCAATACATAAATACATTTTTGCTACCAAACAACAATGTATTTTCAGATGGAAACGTCATTTATTGAGGCTTATTCTGAAGCGGCTACAACAAAACGTACATCCATCTCTTAAGTTGCCCTTAAAAGCAGGACGACTTCAAAAGGAAGGAAGGAGGGTCTGCACCGTCTTAAATAACCGAATGCCAGCCAGAGGATTCGTGAGGATTTTATTATGGCCCACAGTAAGAGGTATTTTGACAAGTCATGCGTTCTTTCCCCATGAATTGGCTGAATGAAGACTGAAAATAAATTAAACTTGAATCCTAAAGATGATATAATTTAGCCCCATCAGGTTAGGACGTAGCTTCCAGATTGATGCAATCAGGGGTGTCCAATCTTGGCAACTTTTAAGACTTGTGGACTTCAACTCCCAGAATTCCCCAGCCACCACAGGGGGTTGAAGTCTGCAAGTCCTAAAGATTGGATATCCCTGGGCGCCACAGATACTGGATGAAGCTCGGGAGAGCAAGAGCTGTTAACGTGGAGATCTGGCATCTGAAGCAGGAGATCCACCTGGAGCTCAACGGAAGGCCTCCGAAGCCTGGCCTTCACTCAGGTGTGGGCTTCACCTGCTTTGCGGCTTCCAGCTGGCTCAGCATCTCATCCCACTGGATAAACTGTTTGGAAAGGAGGAGAGTCTGCAGGAAATCTTTAAGGAAAAGAGGAGCTGAGAAAAAAATGAAAAAGAAAAAAAAACTGGCCGGATAAATGAGTTTTATTTCATTTGTATGCCGCCCTTTTCCCTGAAGGGACTCAAGAAATGTTCAGCCTAATGAAGGAAAGGATTAGGGGAGGCCTGATAGCATCTTCCAATACTTGAAGGGCTGCCAGAGAGAAAAGGGGGGGGGGGGTGTTCAATCTATTCCCCAAACCACCTGCAGGCTGAACAAAAAGTAATGGGTGAAAATTAATCAAGGAGACAACCAAGTAGAATTAAGGAGAAATTTCCTGACAGTGAGAATAATTAATCTGAAACAGTTTGTCTCCAGAAGTTGTGGGTTCTCTGGAGGCTTTCAAGAAGAGATTGGATAATTATATAGGATCTCCTGCTTGAGCAGGGGTTTGGACTAGAAGACCTCCAAGGTCCCTTCCATTATTCTATTAATTAATCAGCCTCCAGAAGTTGTGGGTGCTCCATCACTGGAGGTTTTCCAAGAAGAAATTGGACAACCATTTGTGCGACACAGTATGAGGTCTCCTCCCTTGGGCAAGGGTTGGACTAGAAGACCTCCAAGGTCCCTCCCAGCCCTAGGATTCCATGATTCTGTGAAATCAGAAAGCAAGCAAATGGAACTCTAATGGACAGCCCAGAAAACCCTCAAGGTAGGTGAGAGATTCCAGGGCAGCCAGAGGAAATTGTGATGCTTCTGACAGGAATAAATGAATAATCCAGAGGAAAGCTGAGCTAGTGAAACGGGGGCAGCTCCATGTGAGTAGCACAGTATTACACGCTCCAAACCTAGTGAGAAAAAGGATATCATTTTGTTGTAATCTTCCAGAAGTAACCGGATGTTCTCGGTCACGGCTTCGCACTGATCCTGCAATAGGAGAAGAGTTCAGTCAATCCATATTTCCTTGTCTGGGATTTGGTATTTTAAGGACTAAATGATGCATTCCACCCACACAGGGAGGGTTATTTGCTTCTTAATCTGTTAAGATTTGGGATTACTGGCTAAAACAAAATGTGGAAAATTCAGCACCATCAGTTTAAAGGAAGGACTTTGTTGGCAGCATATAGATCAGAGGTCTTCAAACTTGGCAACTTTTAAGACTTGTGGACTTCAACTCCCAGAATTCCCCAGCCAGCATAATTTACTCTCTTGTAATCCCTTCCTCTGCAATCTCTCCACTTAGGTCTTCAAACTTGACAACTTTTAAGACTTGTAGACTTCAACTCCCAGCACAGCTGGCTGGAGAATTCTGGGAGTTGAAGTCTACAAGTCTTAAAGTTGTCAAGTTTGAGGACCCCTGGTGTGGATAAATGGTAGAATTTCTCTGCTCTCAAGATGTCGGGAGAAAAGCTGCCAATTGAGAGAGATTTTAAATTCCACAGGGAAATGTGCTACTAGCAACTTCTGAATCGCAGGAAGTAACCTCTTAATGCCACCTCTTCCTGTCCTAGGAGTTTCCTGATCCAGGCACGCGTTCTTTACTGTAATTTACTCTGTTTACCCAGTTTTAATGACCAGACTTGATCAACACTTAGTGGCTGCATTCATCTACCACGTGAAGAAATTTTGAGACTTTTAAGTTTGGTTTTTTATTAATTTATGGCCCTCTGTAAAGTGCCAGGACCCCCCAAAATTTGGAAATTTGCATAAATGCATCCTGTCTGACCCTAACTGTGTTTGTCCCCAAAAGCAAGAGGACAAATGTCTACAGATATTCTCCGTCCTCCAGGTCCTGGTTGTCCCGAAGGGGCTTTTTTACAAGAGGCCGTTGGACTTCCTGGTTTTTCTTTTGAAGATTTTTCGCTTCTCCTCCAAGAAGCTTCATCAGCTCTTCTTCGTCCAAGAGCTGAAGAAGCTTCTTGGATGAGAAGTGAAACCTCTTCAAAGAAAAACCAGGAAGTCCAATTGCATCTTGGGGGGAAAAAGCAGTGATTGAAGACGCAACTGCCATGCTTGATTTCTCCCTTTGACTCCCGATTGCGCAGGTGTGGCACAAAACCCAGCACTATCCTTTCAATTATCAGCTGCACAGCGTTAAATGGGAGGGGTGCCAAGGTACTGAGGATTTAATAGCTGCCAGCTGATGTAAGGTTGTAAGCTGCAATTTGTAAGCTGAAGGCAAGGCTGATGAAATAAGGCTGATTCATTGCAGCTATGGTCTAACCCTTTTAAGATTCTGATGGGGGAGGGGGCGCACAAGTCTATACCTGGGTGGCTATTAGAGGGCGTCTGTTTCTGTCTCTCCCTCCCTCCCCCCCCACCTCTCTCAGCGTGTATTCAGTTCTCTCCTAGTGTCTGTAGTGAGTGGGAAGGGATTTAATCTCTGCATGTATATTTCTGTATATAAGAACCACTGTTAATTGTCCTAAGGCTCTGTGTGCTGTGTTTATGCTCCTGGGTTCATGACATAATGCTAGTCACGCTGCCAACACTCTGACGGTTCTCACATAATGAAGGTGAGGCCTCAGGTGGGACACAGGCTTCTTAAACCGGAGGTGAATTCTCAGCATTTTCCAGCCCAGGGCTTACCTGCTGCTGAAGGTGTATTTGTGAAAGCCGCTGGAGCTTGGTGGCGTGGTCAGAAGAAGCTGCAAGAGACCACAAAGAGGAAGCCAGCTTCTTGTTACGACTGTTCAAAATGGAAACGGGGTCCCACCTCCCCCAAATGGCCCTTGGGGGCTGTCTGGGGAACCTTCTGGCTCCTAAAAATCCCCCATTACGATCCACTCCCTTCCAACTACAAACGGAAGGTTTTGTAAAGCCAGGAAGCTGAATCAGTGCCCAGGAAGCCTTCGACTATCACTAAGCGAGTGCTGAACAAATGGTTGCAAATGGAGAACTACCTAATATGTATAATATTATCTAATAATAATAATACCTAATAATACTAATATTTATGAAGCAGAATCAAATGAGCAACTGATACTTGATCGGAAAAGCACGATAACTACAGGCCCTGGCACAAGTAACAGAATAGCAGATGGAAGGAAACCTTGGAGGTCTTCTAGTCCAACCCCCTGGTCAAGCAGGAGGGCTTGATACCATTTCAGACAAGTAGCTGTCCAATCTCTTCTTCAAAACCTCCAGTGATGGTGCACACAGAACTTCTGGTGGCAAGCTGTTCCACTGATCAACGGTTTTCATTGTTAGGACATTTCTTCTTGGTTCTAGGTTGCCTCTCTCCTTGATTAGTTTCCACCCATTGCTTCTTTTTCTGTCTTCAGCTGCTTTGGAGAATAGTTTGACTCCCTCTTCTTTGTGGCAACCCCTGAGATATTGGAAGACTGCTATCCTGTCACCCCTAGTCCTTCTTTTCATTAGACTAGACATACCCAATTCCTGCAACCGTTCTTCATATGTTTTGGGTTCCAGTCCTTTAATTATCTTGGTTGCTCTTCTCTGCACCCTTTCCAGAGTCTCCACATCTTTTTTTACATTATGGAGATCAAAACTGGATGCAGTGTTTCAAGTGTGCCTTATTAGAGTAGTACAATCACTTCACGTGATCTTGATTCTCTGTTGGATAAAGGAGAGGGATTGACTCACCTTTGATGTGTGCACTGTCCAAGTAAGGCTGTAGGCTCTTCACCTGCTCCAGAAGTGCTCCCTGCGCCATGATGGACTGTTTCTCTGGCGGTGGGAAAAGCATGAGATACGTCAGGGAAAAGCTATATTACTGGTCCAGTAGCAACAGATCACGTGACCTGTGCCCCAAGGCAGCAGATTAACAAGCACTGATGATGACCCCTAGCTGGGTGATGAAAGATCTGCAAGAAAACCACTAAGCTCAGAGAGCATTTGTATTTGTATTTTTGTATTTGAAATTTATTTATAGGCCGCCCTTTTCCCTGGGGGGACTCAGGGCGGCTCACAACTAATGGGGAGGGGGATACAAACAATAGCACATAAAAGCAATACATAATTAAAAATAAAGCACAACATTCATACCATTCGGGTGGGGGTGAGTTACATTCTTTAACCCCAGGCCTGACGGGATAGCCAGGTTTTAAGGGCTGTGCGGAAGGTCTGGAGGGTGGAGAGGGTACGAATCTCCACGGGGAGATCGTTCCATAGGGTCGGAGCTACTACTGAGAAGGCTCTCCTCCGCGTAGTTGCCAGTCGACACTGACTGGCAGATGGGGTTCGGAGGAGGCCTAATCTATGAGATCTAATGGGTCGCGAGGAGGTGATTGGCAGGAGGCGGTCTCTCAAGTACCCAGATCCAATACCATGAAGAGCTTTATGGGTGGTAAGTAGCACCTTGAGGCGCACCCGGAGACCGACAGGTAGCCAGCGCAGCTCGCGGAGGATAGGTGTTATGTGGGTGTACCGAGGTGCACCCACGATTGCTCGCACGGCCGCATTCTGGACTAGCTGAAGTCGCCGGATGCTCCTCAAGGGTAGCCCCATGTAGAGCACATTGCAGTATTCCAGCCTAGAGGTCACAAGGGCACGAGTGACTGTTGTGAGGGCCTCCGGTTCAGGTAGGGTCGCAACTGGTGCACCAGGCGAACCTGTGCAAATGCCCCCCTGGTCACAGCTGACAAATGGTGGTCAAAGGTCAGCTGTGGGTCCAGGAGGACTCCCAAGTTGCGAACCCTGTCTGAGGGGTGTAATGTTTGACCCCCCAGCCTGAGAGATGAAACACTAACCAAGTTAGTGGGAGGGAAACACAAGGAGCATCAAGGACTCCTCCTCCTCTCTACAAACCCCATTCTCTTCCAACACTGATGATGTTACCTAATAATAATGATTATGATGATAGTAACAACAGTTGGAAGGGACCTTGGAGGTCTTCTAGTCCAACCCCCTGCCTAGGCAGGAAACCCTATATTACTTCAGACAAATGGCCATCCAACATCTTCTTAAAAACTTCCCATGTTGGGAGCATTCACAACTTCTGGAGGCAACTTCTGTTCCACTGATTAATTGTTCTCCCTGTCAGGAAATTCCTCCTCAGTTCTAGGTTGCTTCTCTCCTTGGTTAGTTTCCACCCATTGCTTCTTGTTCTGCCCCCAGGTGCCCTGGAGAATAGCTTGACTCCCTCTTCTTTCTGGCAACCCCTGAGATATTGGAAGACTGCTATCATGTCTCCCCTGGTCCTTCTTTTCATTCAACTAGACATCCCCAGTTCCTGCAACCGTTCTTCATATGTTTTAGTCTCCAGTCCCCTAATCCTCTTTGTTGCTCTTCTCTGCACTTTTTCTAGAGTCTCAACATCTTTTCTACATCGTGGTGACCAAAACTGAATGCCGTATTCCAAGTGTGGCCTTCCCAAGGCCTTATAAAGTGGTATTAACCCGTCACGTGATCTTGATTCTCTCCCTCTGTTTATGTAGCCTAGAACTCTGTTGGCTTTTTTGGCAGCTGCTGCACACGGCTGGCTCCTATTTAAATGGTTGTCCACTAGGACTCCAAGATCCCTCTCACAGTTACTACGATTGAGCACTTATACTGTACCTGTGCATTTGGTTTTTCTTGCCTAAATGTAGAACCTTACTCTTTCCACCACTGAATTTCATTTTGTTAGATACCTAGTTGGGTGATTAAATGTCTGCAAGGAAACCACCAAACTCAGAGAGCACCAAGGATCCTACAGATTAACAACTAATCAAAGCTGGCTACCTAAAATCAAACATTAAAACAGCTTAAAACTGATCTGTTTGGAACTATGCACCACCATTGAGTACCATAAGGACTCTTGCCAGGTAAATGTGCATAGGATTATGACTTAAAAACAGTGCTTGAAATATAGGATTCAGATAATCAATTCTCTCTTCAATTGTTATAAATTTAAAAAGCAAGCGGCAAAGACTCAGTGCAAGGAAGCACTTTATGCATTAAAATCTACTGCTAAAAACACATAAAGGGCCTGTAATAATAATAATAATAATAATACATCTACCTGCCAATATGAACTGCAGTTTCATGGCATCTGGCATGGCCATTCGGTCAATGTACTGGGGATCCAGGTACTTCAGGATGTCTTCAACTTAGAGGAAAAAGTACAATAAGTAGAATTTGAATTTTAGAATGCAGCAATGATAGAAAAATATGCTGGATGCTTAAAAGGACTGAATCAGTAACAAGCCTCATGACTATCAATGTTTTTTCTTGGATGTTTGTTCTAAATCAGGGGCCTCCAACCTTGGCAACTTTTAAGACTTGTGGACTTCAACTTCCAGAATCCCCCAGTCAGCATGTTTGGGTGAGGAACTCTGGGAGTTGAAGTCCACAAGTCTTAAAAGGCTGGAGGCCCCCGTTCTAGATGAATGGTTGGCCAAGTATTAATGCTAAATTTTTATTAGTTTAGAGTTAATTATTCTAGCCTCCTTACATTTCTTATATATTTTTTTTTAATTAACTCAAAACGTCAACTTAACATTTTAGCTTTTTATATACTGTTTTATATTTTGATGCTTTACTGTTCAACACCCAGACTCCCTCTTTGAGGGAGATAGTTCAGAAATGTGAAATATAAATACTTTCAAACCAAGAGAAAAACATAGTACTATGAACCACCAGATGGCGTGCTACTATTTTCTGAATGTATTCTTACCACATTTTAAAATTGGTAACACCAGCGCACCATCCAATGTCCTGAGAATGGCAAAATTGGAATAGAATAGGATTCTTTATTGGCCAAGTGTGATTGGACAGACAAGGAATTTGTCTTTGGTGCAGATGCTCTCAGTGTACATAGAAAGGGGAAAAATACATTCATCAAGAATCCTAAGGTCCAACACTTGATGATAGTCGCAGGGTACAAATAAGCAATCAGGAAACTATCAATATAAATCGTAAGGATACAAGCCACAAAGTTACAGTCCTGCAGTCACAAGTGGGAGGAGATGGGTGATAGGAACGATGAGAAGACTAATAGTAATAGTAATGCAGCCTCAGTGAATGGTTTGACAGTGGGGAGGGAATTATTTGTTTAGCAGAGTGATGGTGTTGGGGGGGGGGAAACTGTTCTTGTGTTGCAAAGATGCAAAGTTATAAGAAGCAGGCATGTATTTATTTGAGAAATTGTCTCAATAATGGAAATAGCATTGTATGCTTCCCCCCCCCCATTTCTGTATATAGGTAGTCCTTGATTTACGACCACAATTGAGCCCAAATTTTCTGTTGCTGTGCAAGACAGTGAAGTGAGTTTTGCCCCATTTTACAACATTCCCTGCGACATCTGCTAAGTGAAGCACTGCAGTTGCTTTGCTGCAAGGAGGTCAATTGCTGGGAGGCAGAGGCCAAAGGGTGGGGGCCGGTGGGCGGGTGGAGTTGCGTTTGGTATATGAGACGCACCCAAATTTTCACCCTCTTTTAGGGGGGAAACGGTGCGTCTTATACTCCAAAAAACAACAACAATTTGGCAACATTGCCAGTTTCGTCATCATTCAGCCGGTGATGAGGCCTCTTTTAAGACAGCGGATAGGACAAAAAGAAGAAAAAAAGAAAACACTTACTTTTTTTGAACAGAATTTTAACTCTCTCTCTCTTGCTTGCAATGTTTCCCAAAGCGCCTTGAACTTTGCCCAAG